>NW_016162414.1:6715-43303 GCF_001687245.7 Rhagoletis zephyria | reverse complement strand
AGGTTTACGTAAACCTAGCTGACCCACACATTTTTGCGAATTTCTCGGAAACCAAAGGAACACCTAAATTAATTTTGGAGGCCCTAATTAACACCTAAAAGACACCTAATTCCTAGCTAATTTTTATCGATTTTTTTCGACTTGGGTCAGCTAGGTTTATGGACGTGATATCGAGTCGAAGGATCTCTTCACTGGAGTCTCATTACCCATGCGTACAACATTCCCACGACAGCGCAATCGTGTGTTTCCATACCCTTCACTACATATGTATGCCCATGTCGTTAAAGCCCGTACAGTTCGTCATGCTATCTTTTTGGTGTCCGTCACCCACGCGAACGCCCCACATTTCTTGCGTAGAATAAATAGTTATCTGAAAAGCCCTCAAAACCTTTGTTCTGCGCGTAAGTGTAGAGCGTAACTTTTGTTCACCAAGGAAAGGCTCATTTCTGCTGCGCTATCGTTCATGGGTTTCAGGCCAACAACACCGTGTCTCTGCGATTCAAATCGATTGAAAGAACTTAAAACAGGACGATGCAATAAGATGGCATATACCTACATTTGAGTACTGATTACATCACACACAAATCTCTTCGTCTCTCTTAACATTTGCGTCACTAATTTAGTGTACCTCTACAGTTAACTTTTATCACATTATCACGATAACTGACTAATTGCTAACAACCTCGACTACATACATACAAACATACATACTGTATGTACTTCAAAAGTGTAAACAAAAATTCAAGGAATTACAAAATCTCTGTGTCGTAAAAAGATATCTAAACTACATTCACACATACTTATGTTTGTAAGTATATAGTCGTATATATACGCTGTCGTGTGCACAAAATCGGCGTCTAGCAGGTAGTCAGAGAAAGTATGCTATCACACCTCTCACAAACCCTAAACCCTGCAGTGCTTCACTGGAAGCCGTAAACGCCAGCTAAGTGTGCAAAATGCTTCCACAAAATACAATTTGCTAACATGCGGCGATTTGTAAGCCAATTGTAAGGTTTATTGTGGTGTTTGTAGTATTTGTTATTTTTAGGAAACTTAAACGTTCAAAGTACTTTTGAGGTAATGCGAGCCTTTAAAAAAAGTTGTATGTGGATCCCACGCGCGACTGAAGCGGTACTTATTCTTTTCTGTATTATAATGAATAATTATCATTTCTAATCCTAATTTTAATCTCAATCTCAATCAACCTCTCAATCTTGGTTTTGATCGTAATCTTAAAATAATTCTTGTCCTTGATTGTGACCTTAATCTTAATTTTAATCTCAATCTGAACCTACCTCTCAACCTTAGTTTTAATCTTAATCTCAACTTTAATATTAATCTCAATCTTAATCCTAGTCTTAATCCTAATCTTAATCTTAATCTAATTCACGGTGACGGTCAATCTCAATATTATTTTTAATCTTAATCTTAGCTTTAATATTAGCCCTAGGGCCAGTTATATGTTATGGAGTCGATCGAGTCGATAACGATTTTTAACCAGCAGTTAGTGTTAACCATACATTGAGTAACCGGCCCTTAATCTTAATCTCAATCTTAATTTTGATCTTATTCCATCCGGATGCAACACCGCTATTCTTCGGTCGCTTTTTCGTTTCATTGGAGGTTTCACTTCAAACAAAAATATTCTCCACGGTAATAGCAGCAAATCGATTAACATATATGTATAAAAATATAGTATCTAAGGCTTCAATTACGAGTTGCGACCCTAGTATAACCCCTTCCTGCTGGCCAATGATGTCTGCTTATTTGATGCAATTTAATGAATTTAGTAGAATGTCATTCATTTCAATTTAAGTGGAAAATGTGGAGTTTACTTAATGGTGTTTGTTAAAAATTTTCAGCTTAAAATAGTTCTCCTCTGAAGCTTTAATGCAAACTTGAAAGCTCATAATTGATATACATATGAATGTGAATATGCAGGCTTGGTATGAATATTTCATTCAATTTAATAGAATAATAGAAAGTCACCCAGTTGTGCCAGTTCGTTGTGTGTTCAGAAATGAGCACATAAATAAGGCAATGAACGCTTCAATGGTGAATATGTAGTGGGATTGAGTTATTTAACTAACTGTGTTGGTTGCTTTAGCCACCGACGCATCGGCGTTCCCTTGGCGTGGCATAACCGCACGAAGTGGGACAAATGTTGAATGATGACAATTATATATATATATTATAATACCTACATGCATGCCTACATACTTATATGCATGTGTATATATTTAAATATATGTTAAATGTATCAGCAGGCAAGACCTGTACATACAACAGGTATTCTGCATATCGCAACTTAATTCAAAAAAATGCAGAACTCAAAATTTTTCAAAATAAATTTTTCCCCATAAAATTCTTCATCACCATGTTCTTTAACTGAAAAATACTAATTACACTATTTTTGTTTTGCTTGCTCAGAATCAACAGTATTTTGCCTCTCCTAAACATTTGCGATCTTTTGAGTTGTGACTGATTTTGATTTATGTACTTAGTATGTGCTTTATTTACTCATTTCAAAACTCTTTGCAAACACCTCTCTTAGTTCATCTAATTATATTTTGTTGTTTACATATTAATTTTTACATCTGCTCCAAACATTTTACAATATTTCTATTTTTTTTATATTTTCATCTCAAATTAGGCAATTCAAAAAATGAATGACACAGTTTCTGGTATGAAGAAAAATGTTTTATGAAATCACATTGTAGACAAGTGGCAATATATTTTAGTAGCAGACTAAGCGCCGCAGCACTTGCAATTCAGCAGTGATTTGACTTATGGAAATAATGAGTGGTACACTGAGCATGGATGAGCGCCAGTTAGGCGCCAGTGGGGGGCTAAATTAAACGATGTGTGAGCTAATGGCGCCAACTGTATTGAATGACTTCATGATTTACAGTAAAATTTATGATTTCAACAAAAAACAATAGTGTCTCCCTTGTGTCTGATTGCTAATATTAATAAAAAAAAAATAAGATAAAATAAAAATCAGCTACATATATCGCTAGTAATCATAGTCATATGAACACATAAATTTTGATAATTTTAAGTCCGGTGGTTTGTCAAGCTCAATATAAGCAGCTGCCAAAGATTGTAGCCCCCTCTTCCATCCATTTTATTGCATATTTATATTAGAAGGTGTTGTCTCCTGTCAAACGATCAAGTCTTCCCGACCGATCAACTCTCCTAACCTTCGATATACCAACTGTAAAAAAAAGTAAAAGAGAATGGCGAAATAGACCCATAATATAATAGATAATAATAGATACAAATATGTCCATGACGACAAGCCAAGTCGATATAGCCATGTCCGGTTGTCGGTATGTGTATTTAAACACGAACTAGTCCCTCAATTATAGAGATATAGGACTGAAATTTGGTAAGCATTCCTTCTGAAATAAATCCCCATTTATTGTACCCAATGAACTGCTTCTATTGCATAAAAATTTCAGCAATTTAACTCGTCTTTGGCAAAAGCTGCATCTGAAACTTTTTCCATCTTCTAGGTTTTCAGACCGGCTTCTTTCTTAGTACTCGATTAGGTTAGGTGATCTCGGCGCCTTCTTATCACCAGCTACATAAGACAGTAGCCGTTTGACTACAAACTCATTCAAGCATCGTGGTCGTCCATCAGGCTGACCATTCAAGGAAGAAAACTGTAGCTGTATTTGTATTGAACTAAATAAGTGACATAGAACTTGGGGGTGCTTACCAACTGCTACCAGGGCAAGTTGATCCGTGTAATCATTGACCTGGCAACCTGTATCCTGCAACCGTGACAGCAGAGAATTCACCGTTAGACTCCAAAGGAGTGGGAAAAGAACACCGCCTTGCCGAGTGCCGCGTTTTGCATATCTGGTTACAGCTACCTCCCCCATCACGGAATATACCATACATACATATGTATCGTCGCTTGGCGCGCAATACCTCGTATAAGATAGTCCGAAATTTTCACAAAAGAGCGAAAAAACTTATTTTCTTTAAAGCTAGTAGAAGAAAACTATTCCTTACTAAACTTACTAAATATGAGCTTCTACTATAATTATGCACTATTAAATTGGCATTGAGCATTGAGACAGGGTAACCAAGATACATTTTTTCTCAATGCCACCTCATACGTGGTATTGCATTTGGCGGACACGAGGTATTGCGCGCCAAGCGACGATATAGTATGCAGCTCTAAAACAATCTGAAGAATGCTGGTCAATTTCCTTCCTCAAAAGCTTTATTCTTTCTTTAGAGTGTTTAAAACTTTCTTTGTGATCACAATTCATTAGTCGTGGCAAAAATGCGTCCGTGAGTAAAAGCATAAATCACATGCACAAGCCGAAAAGTAATATTTCCCACGAATTTCTTAATTTAAGCTAAAATAGATTTAAAGATATTAAGAAACCAAACCAATCTATGTACATATGTAGTATGTATATATGTATGTATTTTTTGATCTCACATTAATTTCTCATTTGACAAAATCACAAATAAAACTTTCATTTTGAGATTCATGCCCGCAGCAAAAGTGGAAAAAAGGGAGACCCACAAGCAACGTCAAAACGAAATGAAGAATGGAAAAAAAGCGATCACAGGGTAGTAGCGAGGAAAGGGGGGGAGTCGAATTTTTAGCTAGTCACTTGCTTTGCCAGTTTTTGTGCATGTAAAATCACAATCCGCTCGTGATTTGTGCCAATGCGCACAAATTTCTTCATTATAAATGCTAAATTCGAATTCAAACTGGCAACACACGCAAAAAAAGGCAGGCAATAAATGTATGTATGTATTTTTTGGACTATCTATATATTAAAATGCTAACGAAATCCCACACAAAACTATTCCTCCCTACTGCTCCTATATTTCTCAACCAATTTGAACGATTGTTCCTTTGTTCGAAAGATGATTTTCAAAGCTGATGTGCGCATTTTGTTTGTTTTTCCGGTAGGTGGCGCAGGAGTCGAGTTATTTCCAAAAATTTCACTTATGGTCCGTTTCCTCCCTACTGTTCCTGTGAATTGTATAAAATTATTTAACAAAAAAGATATCACTTCACTGGTCTAATTTCGACAACGGGGCTTTCGCCTAGTGTATGGTTATTAGGCAAGAGTTAGTGATACAACCGAAGCTTTTTTTGTTGCTGTGCCTGAATCTAAACGTCAAACGAATGCTATGAAGGATTTGATTTACTGATTATTCACTGGATGTATGCAGTCCCTAGATAGGCATGTAAGTTAACTATTGTCCAAATTAGATAGGAGAAGATCTAAGTCACTCTTCCGAGTGGAGTGACCTCTGCTTTGACATGTAATCGGAATAATCACTGGTCACTACTCGACAACGACTTCTGTCGTAGCTGCCGCGATGTAGAGGAAATTTAGCATGTAGACCATTATCTATGTATGCCATTGTCCTGCATAAGCAAAAGCCGTCGACGTACTTTCCATTATCTACTACTTTCTTGACAGCCTGACTGAGCTGAGCACCGCTAGTATCTATTTATTTATTTTCTTTATTTATAAGTCATAAGAAACAAATATACACTAAAACTAAGAGTATTTAATGCAAAACTAAAATTAGTATTTCATAAATTTAAAAATTCTTTTGAAAACTTTCTGATAAAGATGAAAGTGTGTCAGTAGCTATAGAATTTGAGAATGAATTCAGCTCTTTTAAAAATAATAGTTTAAGTACTTCTAACTCGTTTCAAGAAAAAACATTCGTTATCCCGAATACAGCTGAAAATGTATGGTCTATAGAAGAAAGGGGCAATTAATTGTCACACTAATAATATCAAAAACAAAGGAGAGTGAGATAATAGTTCTCCTATATTTTAAGGATTTTAAGTTAATTAGCCTACATCTGGTGCTATACGAAGGGGGTTGGGTCAACAAGGATGAAGGATCGTAGAGTGAAGCGCGGAAATACCTCCAGTATTTTGATATGGCGATAGTAATAAGGTATCCAAATAAAGACCGCATATTCAAGCCTAGAAAGAACTAGAGACTTTCACAAAAGCTTTTGGGAATAGTAGAATAAATTTTTAAGCCCTCCGCATATAAAAGAAAACTCAGAATTAAGAAAGTATTAATTAAAATAGGTGAAGTATTTTAAGGCCTTCATCAGTACGACGAATTGGTTTCCCTTTCAGGGAAAGGAAAACAATGGAAAGAGCTTCTCATACAGTGCAGTTACACGACTCAGAACTTGCTTCAAGTTGATCACACATACTACTTGCCAAAATTCTTTAAATTGACAGCTGTGACGTAGTCAATTTTAGTATCAATATGCCTTCGTCAAGGAAACGACTTAAAATTCTCGCTTTCATTAATAACTACCTGACTATTTCTGACTAAATCCTTGAGACCCTGGAACAGGCTAACTGCAATCAGCTATTTGGCTTGACTGTCACGTTGCCACATGATTTGAAACAAAAGATTGATATCAAGTTGTAAAGCTGCGAGTGTTGATTGTGAAACGGCCGAAGTGTACCTCCCTATGACGTTGGATCAGGACCTCCACGATAACCTTACCTAACATTAATGCTTACAAATATTTGTACCTATATTTTTCTGGTATCTAGTAAATACATAAGTAAAGTGCGAAACTGAGGAGGATTTTTAATTTTACTATCAAACTATAATCACTTTTTCTTTAAACCCCGTTTTATAACTTTTAATACAAACTTACTATGTACAACAAGCAGTTGTCTTTCACAAAAACAAAACTTTAATATTTTCATATGCCCGTGAAATACTTTGCTCCCCATTTGCTACTCGCTCGATAACTAGAGTGAGTAGCGTTGGCGCTACTTTATTGTTGCTTTTAGCTGATAACATAAATATAAAATTAATATTAATTTGTTTATATTATTAAGCGTATTCTTTTTTTTTTTTGTATTGCTGCAACTGCGGCGCGATTGCATGCGTTATATTGCGGTATATCCGTTTCCCACAAAGAAAGAGCAGCGAAAACAAAAACACAACAAAGCGGTGAGACCACAAAAGGCAATAAAAGTTGTGGACAGCATTAAAAATTGCAAAACATACGCATGTACATACATATGTATGTATGTGTTAACAAGTGCATATAAACAATGCTGCACGCATTTGCCTTTAAGCGCGTAGAAGGCTTAAGCTACATATATGTACCTACTTATGTACATGTACATTAGAGTGGCCCAATTTTTGTATGGTGGAAAAAATTTCACCCTAGAAACGGGGGACCCCCTTAGTTTTTCCTTTTGATATTTGTAATGTCTGTACCAATTTTCACTTATCTAATGTAACCAATACAGGGTGCTCAATGACCTTGAAATGCGCTACTAGATCACTGTGAAACTGGCAAAAATATTGGTGGCAACTGAAGCTTGTGATAGTTTTTTAAATAATTCAAATTTGTTGTTGTTCTTAGGTTGCTTAACCAATTGTAAGATTAATATAAATATTTACACAATACTTCTAGTGTGAATTATGAGCATCATGAGCATCCTTTAAATTTATACTTAGAAACGTAAAGCTCGGTAACAGCACCTCTTTCGGCAATGGGAAAAATTTTGGAAGGTGCCCCAAGCCCTATCTCGGAAAAAAATTGTTGGGCCACCCTAATGTACATATTCTCCGCAGCTTAAACATAAAAAAAAGTTCTCTTACAAAAATTTGTATCTTATTTTAATTTATTTAAATTACCTTCAAAATTTACTTCTAGTGTGAATTATGAGATTCATGAGCATCCTCTAAATCTATATTTAGAAACGTAAAGCTTGGTACCCGAACCTCTTTCGACATGAGGAAAAATTTTGGAAGGTGCCCCAAGCCCTATCTCGGAAAAAAAAATTGGGCCACCCTAATGTACATATTCTCCGCGGATTAAACATAAAAAAGGTTTCTCTTACAAAAAATGTATATCTTATTTTAATTTATTTTAATTACCTTCAGGATTTACAAATATCCCCTTTCAGCAAACGCTAGTTTTATTTCTTTTCTGCTTCAAATAAGGTAACACTTCAAAAACTAAACAAATCTGTGTGGAAATTTTTTCACTACGTTCTCTGAAATTTATTTTTATGCCACTCAATTTGTTTTTGATTTTAAAATTTCACAAAATTTCGCACTTGAATTTCGAAATTCACTTATTGGCATCGATTTTTGATCTCTGCCTTTTATCGCTCTTCTGCCTTGCTTGCACTTCTTCACCTTTTCACAAATCTTCTCAACTCCTTGGTGGTGTGTTTTTTTTTATTTTTTTTTTGTAATCTTAAA
This sequence comes from Rhagoletis zephyria, assembly GCF_001687245.7. Classification (NCBI taxonomy): domain Eukaryota; kingdom Metazoa; phylum Arthropoda; class Insecta; order Diptera; family Tephritidae; genus Rhagoletis; species Rhagoletis zephyria. The sequence continues at coordinate 35,045 of NW_016162414.1, read as the reverse complement.
TTTAATTTCTCTTATTTAACACTCGTTAACGTTGACTTTGTAATAAATTCGTGATTTTTATTACCATATCGTTGTTTTTTTTTTGTGCTTGATTAAATTTTATATTTCTTTTTTGTGTTTCTTTTTTTTTGTTTCTTCACTAACACTTGATTATCGTAGACAGTTGCACGCACACAGAAAATTTAAATAGACTTTATTTTAAAACAGACACGTAAAATGTAGCTGGTAGATTTCTTTTCTTATTCTGTTTTGTAATGAATTCTAATTTGCTTTTCTTTATTTATTTATGTATGCTGCTTTGTTGTTTAACGAAAATCGTTCAACTTGTTTCGCTTGAGAAACGATCGCCGATTTTTCGTCCGTTCAAAACGGTATCTCGCTTTTGACTAAACTACAGTTGCTTGACGCTGTGTTGGAAATGCATTGCCTGAGCGCAAATGTATCCATTGGCGGAGTCCAACGAAGCCATGCCGAAGATCGGCCACAGAAAAGACCAGTAGCAGTAGCTGCGTGGCTGAAAAGATGAAAAGAAAAAGGAAAAATTCTGTTAGTTTGACTGTTGATGGTCAGCTCTCGGCGACGATCTGAGTGTCTGAGAACGAGAGAGCATTTAATGATGTGAGCAGTACAGGGAAAGAAAGAGAGAGGAAGCAGAATATTGCTGATCGAGAGCGAGAGCGAGTAGGATGGTTTTGTTTTGAAAAGTATATTATATCAAAACAATTTAAGTCGGTGGTTATTTCGTGATTTACGTTGGAAATTTATAGACGAAAATGTGGGAAAATAAAAATAATTTTTTTTTTCTTTCAAATTCAATTAAAAATCAAAGACCCCATAGGAAACCACCAGGAAAATGAATATACACCTGCGTCAGTTATCTTTATACTAATCAACTTTTATTAAGCCTTCGCGGTGCAGAATATTGCTTTCATTAGAGTTATATGTCATATAAATAGGTAGGTATGTACATACATACATATGTACATATTTATTATATGGTATATGTAGAAGATGTCAACACTCATTTGCCTTATCTACTCATCCATCACATGTCACAACTTTCCAACTGCTTTCAGTAAAACACTTTTTAGCGGCAGCTTTAACGCCAACGCAATTCACATGCAAACAAATACATATGTGCATATGTATGTACGTGCCTCCTATATGGGGCGTTCCATACCTAAATGGACGGGGTTCACACTTTATGTGCTTGATTTGTTTCAAATTTTTAGGGTAGATGGACAAACATAAATAATAAATAAATATGAAATTTCAGCTTGATTAATATATAATAATTTTAATATATAATAATAATATAACAAAAACAAATCGATTTAATAAATTTACAAATATATCGAGAAGGGGAAGGGGAAAAAGTTTGAAAAAAAACACACATATGTGCACACATAAAAGTTCTTTATGAAAAGAAATATTTTTTTATTGAAAAATTATTCACATACAAATTTTTTGATACAAAAAATTTATTTTTAAAAATATGCCATCTCGAAAAATATTTAAAAAAAAGCATAATGGTACATAGTATTACGGGGAGCACTACTACAAAACTGCATACTCAAAAAACTTCTAAAAAAATTTTAAAAATTGTAATGTACTCATTTAACTCAACTTCGGTGTAAAAAATTCATACCTCAAATTATTTTAGGGTGCACCCCTTAATACTATACTTAAATAGTGCGCAATACTCAGAGCTACCATTGAGATTTTTTTAAATTTTTTTTGAGCTGACATATTTTCAAAAACTCATTTTTTTTATCAAAAAATTTGTATGTGAAAAATTTTTCAAGCAAAAAAAAATTTATGTGTGTATGTGAGACTTTTTTATAATTTTTCCTCGCCCCGTTCTCGATATATTTGGAAAACTATTAAATCGATTTGTTTTTGTTTTTGTGCTGTAAAGTTTTTAAAAAGTTATTAATCATGCTCAAATTTCATATTAATTTATTATATATGTTTGTCCATCTACCCTAAAAATTTGAAACAAATCAAACACATGAAGTGCGAACCCCGTCCATTCTGGTATGGAATGCCCCATATACACTTCTACCTATATCATGAGCATGTTAAAAAAGTTAAACAAACCATATTCTTACCATGTGCTTCAAACGAGACTTTAAACAGACCCTGTAGGAAAATCGAAAGCAATAGCCGCTTATTCAGTCTTCTGAGGAATTCAAGTAAATGAATTTCAAGCCACTAAATACTCAGCAAGGTTTGAATTTCCATGTGCTTTTTCGAGATTTCAAGAAAATCTTGACAATTTTATAATTTTGAAAATAGGAGCCCGCTCACTATTTTATAAACTGCTAATACTCAATCAACTTATACTTTGCCTAAACTGACTGCATAGAAGATCGAACTTCATACCCTTCCACCTCATTCTTGGATAAAAAATGTAATCTTATGAATGAGAATATTAGCCTCAACGCGTAGCAGTTTTTGAATAACGAAGAATGTAGGATTTTGCCACTTGTGTTATATTAATTTTTTAACTAAAGATTTTCAGAGAATTAGAATGGAATAAAGTTGGCAGTGTACCTACTGCTGATATGTGGTACGAGAATATCCTGCTTTTACCTGCTTCTGTTATCATTATAGATTGAGACAGCTACATACTTTTAAAGTAAGTTTGGGTTGCTGCTGAAAACTCAATGCTCACTGCAAAACCAGGTAAGGGTTGCGGCAAACAATATGAAGCAGTGGTGCTTTCGTATATAGTATTCTCCAGTTAAAATTATCCAGCAACAAAAATTTTATGAATTTAGCCGGATACGCTCGTAAAGAGACAAAATATTCACAAAAGTACGAGAACGCAAAATTTCCAACAAACTTGCAAGCATCGAAACATCTGATCACTTCCACAGTTGCCACAGATGATTCATGCGGTGATTTGTTTCCCGCTCAGTATCTCCACTGTCGCAGATTTGAACATTTTTACCATTGAATACTTTTGAATAGGAAGAACCTTTTTGACACATAATTGAATTAAATATAAAAATTTTAATTTTCTCAAAATTCAAATATAAAAGAATCTCCTCCTGAATAACTGCGAATTATCCAAATTTCTTTACAACGATCAACCTACTCAAAACTGGTAAATTCGACAAAAACATTTTAGTTTGCTGCATTTTCCCATGTTTTGGAATATTTTAGGGAAAATATGGTAGATACAAATATACATTTTATTCGGAAACAGTGGTTGGCACTCACTAAAATGGAAAACTGGAGATTAATTGTAAATTTACTAAAAATAAACTCAACCAACCATCTTTTGCTTAATAACTTCACTATATTTTTATTGTTACTAGCATTAATTATAATATTAGCAACACAACACACCAAGTCAGATTTTCTTTTATGTATATTTGCGATCAGCTGATTTCCTTTCTTGCAAGTTATAAGAAATATGTAGCATCCCTACAAAAGGAAATGTAATTTTGCCCTGTCAATTTCACCAACTTTAAACGCAAAAACTGCGATAGTTAAAAAAAAAAAGAAAATAGAACGCTCCTAATATCAAAAGCCCGTAAATCCTTATTTTAGGCGAAAAGTGAGAATGAGAAACTAAGCTGCACGCGAAGCAAAAATGGAAAAAACATGACTTGGTTGCTGCAATTGTAGTCCCGTGTGTAGTCAACTTACATTTTTTGTAGGAACCCAAATTTTTCCTGGAGGGTATCTGCAACATGAACGCCTACATGTTAAAATAGTAATATGTATGTAGGTACAACTTCGGCGCTATTTTGTAGTTCATCGGCTCTCTGCTCTGAACTACATATAGAGAGTTTTTTTTACCTCCATAGTACAAGAAGTGAGCGTTCGATATTGGAGAATTCATCGATTGATCTACCCATCCGGCTTAGATTATATACATACATATGTACATTTGTACATAAACTCGTAAAATGTGTACTTGGTCTGCAATGAAAGTCGTTTCCCCAACAATAAACAGTATGTATGTATATATGTATATACATCCCTGCAGAAAAAAATTATCAATTGATAAAAAATAATCCACTTGTAGTTAGCCTTTTTGCGAGATTTCTATAAAATATATAACTTGTAGTTAGCTACAGAAAGCTTACTTGAAACTAGTTGACAAGTAATGCAGGAGTAATGAAGGAGATTGTTTTCGTTAAACGCGTTTCTATTTAAATATCCTGCACTTCGCAAATACTTTTTCGAATTGAGGACAAATAAAAGAAAGATCGAAATTTCATATTATCATTTTGAAGTTATGTCTGACGGAGTTTGAATATCCACCTACAGCAGAATATGTAAAAAATATGAAATATAAGAAAATAAATAGAAATAAAAAATAAAAACAAATAAAATAAAATAAAATATTTTGTTTTTCCTATTGATATTTTATGTCCAAAAGTAGTTAGTTACATCAAATGCAGAGGTAAACCACCCTTGACTATTTCGCGGCCATCGCCATAGAAGTATACATAGTTAGATTTCGTCAAAGAAAATATACAGATAGTAAGTGACTTTTAGCTCCTTCCTAATCAACTTAAAGTTAGCTTATAGTTAGATGCATTTCCTGCAGGGATGTTTCCATGTATCATATGAACATCTCTCAATATAAAAAACTAAATCAAAACCATAAAAGTTGTTTTTATTGTGCCTACGATCAATTCAATCCATGGAGAGCCGGTGTCTGATCTTTTTGCTATTTCGCTTGACCATATGATTTAACAGAGATGCGTTTTGTTGGTTTGTATGCGGTTGCTAACAGCCGCTCACTAGTGAGTAGCGAAAAGTGCAGCGAGAGAATTCATGTATAATTAACTGAGGGTACCTATTATCTGTTATTAACAGTTATTTTAAAGAAAAATAATATCGTAATATCGTAAAACTACACTGTTATTAGAGACTGAGAAATTAAGATAGTACTTATGTATGTACATATATACGGTGGCGATAATATAAATATGGACGCAACATTTTAACAAGTTGCTTTTCAATTTAATCGGAGCTAATAGTTGCGTTCAACGTCATACTACATACTTAGGCCCTGTGCCAATCGGTAACTTTTTTCTCCGTGGTGAGACGGGGTAGAAAAATTTGCTATGGTGTACAAATAATTTGAGTTTTGCTGTGCCAAATGCAAAGTAAAATTTTGATAGTTGAAAGGCCAAACAAACGCTCGTGCGAAAGCTTTATTTTTGTGTGTTGCTGAAATTCTTAAAATTTATATTTATTTTATAATTCGCAAGTAACGTACGATTTTTTTATGCTGTTTCAGCTTTCATTTTCATGTTCACTCCTTATTACCGTCAAGCAATATTATGTGTATACATGGTTATAAGCTTTCAAAATTTTACCTAGCCCCATGAGCTAGGTAAAATTCTGACGTTCTAAGTCACCACGAGAAATGTCAGATTTTTACTTTGATCCGTCAAAATTTTCTCTTTTCTATCATTTGGCACAGGCCCTTAGTAGGTTAAAATTTTGGGGCATGCCTATGTATATCACATCAAGAAGAGTTATTCCACGGTAAATGACGCAAACAGCAGCGTCTTCTTTCTTGTTGATAGGGAAAAATACAGAGGAAGACACCTTCAAAATGAAATATTTTCAAGAACTATCGCAAAACAGCTGGCTTGCCCTCTAACGATGGAACCGTGCCACCTTAATTGAGAGGAGTTGAGAGCGAATCTGCTTCCTCAGCTGTTAGGATTTCTAAAAATGTTTAACATTTTTATCGGCCGAATAAACAATATTAAGATTTTTGCAGGTGTTTTCAAATCGGTAGAGCTCACGTAAATCTTAATGTTTTTTCTAAAAATTTTCGCCGAAGACTTTCCTTTTTTAATGCCGTTTTTTGATGAAAATTTGTGCGTACAAAACAACAATTTACATTTTGGTAGAAGTTAAAGCTGCAATTTCGCAGATCACCACATCTCCTCGTCAGACTTCTTCAACTAAGATTCGATCCAACGACGTTAGCCGTCTAAGCCAGTAGTCTTGTCACGGAGCTAAGTTCGGCACGTAAGACTTAAAATATAATAAATTTTATAATTCGGCTGGAAAACCCGTAACATTTGTTGATGGTACACCCTACTGTATGTTTTTCACAAAGACTTCATCTAGATTCCTTGCCAATTAATTTTACTAACAATAGAGGGGGCGTTTTCTCCCTCAAATGAAAAAAAACATACCAGTACTAGATACCAAATATTTTTGAAAGGTCTCAATTGTAAGGATTTGGTAAAATTTATTTTTTAAATATCCAAATTTGTACATATACAAATAACAGGCAAATCCCGTTTTAAGCTTTAATAGCTTCGATACTCTATGTACCTCCTTGTACTTGTGGTATAAGTCCTTCTGGTGGGACATTCACTTCACAAGTGCAGCAAATTATTATTGAAATGGAAAACGAAAAACAAGCCTTCAACCCATTTCGATATTCGTGTGTAAAACGTGACCTAAATAAGCAAGTGCAAACAAATTGTTTAACGCATAAAATGCAATAAATTTGCGGGGAAAAACCCCAATTTCAATACTAGTGTTCAATATGCAGAGTGCCAAAATAAATGCATCCGGAAGTGTTTATATCGCATTTACGAATTACGTTTATAAATTTTAAAACTTAAAATAATTAAATAATAAAAAGAAAATTACAATATTCATAGATATATATGTACATAAATTTTTCGGCTACCGGAAAACAATGGTAAAGCTGAAAGTTGAAACGATTGTTTGAATATGAAATGAAGAAGGAAATGAGGCTTTCCTGCTCATAATTTATGAGGCGTCGAAGAGTCCACTCAAAAAACAATAACGAGAATAAACTCTGGCAAAAGTTTTGAAAAATTTTCCGATTTACTTACACATTTCAGCTGTGCGAATTCGTGGTAATATTTATTTTAATTTTGGTTCTTGTTTGTCTACAATGTATGTACATAATTGTTTCAGCTGTATGTAACATGGCTTCAATTACAAACTTGAATGCAATATTACATTTGTATGTGTGTATTTATGTCTATATTATAGACTATAAATATGTTTGTATTTATATTTTGGTACACATGCATTAAATGCAAATAAGTGTACTGTAAAATATGCGAACATTAAAATTAAGGGAGCAAATACTTGCATACATACATACATACACAAATATATAAGGGGTATTCACTATAATTGAAAATAAAAAAAAAACGGATAAACCGGTTTGATTTTACATAGTTTTCATAGAGTGAAAATTCTACAATAAAACTACATATTTTATTTAGAAAAGAGCAAAACAAAATAAGTGCAAAGTTTTCTTTTTGAACAAAAGTAAAACAGATAAATATTTGTGAAAAATTCACGTTTCGTCTTATTTTAACCTTTTTAATACTTTATTGCATTTTTTCGAACTATTTTTTGGTATTGAGTAGAGTGCTCTTGCCTCCGTAGCCGAGTGCTTAAAGGTGCCTACTGCCACTTTGGAGGTTCCTGCTTCAATTTCTGGTCTCTGCAATATCGAGCAAGTTTTTTCAAATAGCTGTTGCCCCTGGGCAGACCTCTAAGTGTACTTCTGTGGTGGAGTAAAAATGCAGATCCCTCCATTTGTGTCGCAACATCAAGACACAGAACACAAATTGGAGGAGAAGCTCGGTCAAATCAATGGTGATCCTGTTATCCTGTTATGTTCCTCTTCATCCTCAAATAACTGGGATATAATTTTAAAATTATTTAGTGGTTTCTCTTAAACTGGAAAAAGCTTTGCAAACTTTGAAAAACTCGAAACTCTTACTGGGACGTCAAAATTTATATGAAATGATAAAACCGGTTTGTTTGAACAAAAAATCCGATTTATTCGATATTCGAAAAATTAATATATCAAACAACTGGTGGAAACCAACGAATGTTGTCAAGGTTGTTGCCTGAGTAAATCAGCCCTTCTGCCAGAATGCCAGGTCACTTGTTCAATTTGGTGAATACCCCTGCACATACGTATATACATACATACATACTAAAAACTGTGGAGCACCGCTGTCGTGTGGGTGCATAGCTACGTATGTATGTATAAATATATACACTTAACATGCTGCGGACAGAATATTTGTATGCATGTACATACATTGTACATACACACATTAGAATGCATCACCAAAAAAGTTTTATAAATCCGATGGGGAAACAGTACCCGTTTTTTTGTATAGCGAATGGTACAACCTAATGAACATGCATATGTGCATAACAATGTATTATATATTTTGTAATGAGCACATGCTCATTCATACATACCCATAGCTGCATCAAATCTTGCTTAATGAGCTCATGAACAACTAGCACTGCATACAAACAAACATCTTTGCGTCGCATCGAGGGTTTCAAATTGGCAAAGCAGCCCATTAAAGTGAATTATTGATTTAAAGGATAAGTATGTACATACATACTAGAGGTATACGCCGCCGGGCCACGCCGCCGCCGCAAAGCCTGTCGGCGTAAACCTCTAATACATACATATGTATAAATGGGATCATTGCAATATGCTTCTCGAGATTTCTTTTGATATTTGACTACGAAACTTCTGTTAAAGATTACCTAATGGAGTTGGTTTGCTATCACGTATGTGAAGTCTTCGATAATTATCAATTATAATTGACAAGTCACACATTGCTCAAAATAAATTTTTGTATATAAAAAAGTCAAATAAAGAGTGATTATTTGAGTGATGTAAGCCAAATGTTAATCTGTTTTTAATTGAAAGGATATGTAAGTCTATACAGAAATATGTTTGTATGTATGTACTATGCATATTTGAATATGTGTGTATATGAGCTTGATTAATATATTTTTAAAAACTGTACAGCACAAAAACAAAAACAAATCGATTTAATATTTTTCCAAATATCTCAAAAACGGGGAGGAAAAAATTTGAAAAAAATCACACATACACACATCAAAATTCTCTATGAAAACAAATATTTAAAAAAGAAAGATTTTTAAAAAATTTTCACACGCAAAATTTTTGTTAAAAAAAAATAGTTTTTCAAAATATGCCACCCCAAAAAAAAAACTAAAAAAAAACAATGGGAGCTCTGAGTATTCCGCAATATTTAAGTATACATAGTATTATGGGGTGCACTCTACAATAATCAGAGTTATGATTTTTTTTCACACTGAAGTTGAATAAAATGAGTCATTACAAATGTAAAATTTTTTTTTAATTTTTTTTTTAATTTATTTGAGTACGCACTCTTGTAGCCCATTAAATTTTATTATAATAAAACGCAAGTTTTAAGCGATTGAAAAACTGGCGTTAATTTTTTTTTATTTGTTTTTTTCAACATGATTTTGCAGTAGCTTAAGGCTTCTAAAAAAATCTAAAACATTTTTAAATTTGTAATGTACCCATTTTACTAAACTTCGATGTGAAAAAAAAAATTATAATTCTAATTATTGTAGAGTGCACCCCATAATACTATACTTTAATATTGCGCAATACTCAGTGCTACTATTGTAATTTTTGTAATTTTTTTTTGAGATGGCATATTTTCAAAAACTAATTTTTTTTTAACAAAATATTTGTTTGTGAAAAAATTTTCAAGAAAAAAATTTAAAAAAATATTTCTTTTCAAAGAGATTTTTGATGTGTGTATGTGTAATTTTTTTTCAAATTTTATTCTCGTTCTCGAGATATTTGGAAAACTATTAAATCGATTTGTTTTTGTTTTTGTGCTGTAAAATTTTTAAAAACGTATTAATCAAGCTCAAATTTCAAATTTATTTATACTAGCAGACCCGGCGAACTTCGTCCCGCCCAAAATAAATTTTTTGTATTGAAACATTTTGGTGCAACATTTTCAACAACAGTTCACGTTCATGATTTTCAGTGACGCATTTATCTTCTAAAATTACGGTTTGGTGATTGTCAGAAGGCATATTTCCATTGCCGTCTTAAATAACCTAGCAAAAGTGTTCATGCATACAAAGATACATAATAGTTGCAGTGCGTTTGAAAGGCGCCACGCCCCCTTTTCAAATAGCCCCAATTTTCTCTAAGAGTATGGGATTGATTTCATATATCTCCATACCATGTTCGAGTACTCAACCATGAACACTTCCAGAGATATGCAATATGAAAAATTTGGTTGGTATTGGAGGTGCCACGCCCCCTGCACCTAGCGGTATGAAATATACATACTTTACCTCCGATTATCATACCTACCATATATACACAAAAAATTTCATAAAGAACGATCGAGCGGTTTAGGAGGAGTTCGACCACTAACACCGTGACACGAGATTTTTATATATTAGATTTATATTTAAGCATCAACCCTAAAAATTTGAAACAAATCAAACATATGAAGTGTGAACCCCGTCCGTTTTGGTATGGAACGAGCCATATACAGGTCTTCAGATGGTGTGTTTAGTACCCTGTAGGGAACTAAACTTACTATAAATGCAAAATAACTGCAATATTTTACTGCCTCAATTACTTTACACAGCTTCTCACTGACTACCTCTACAGGGAGAGATCTATCGCGAAAGAAGTTATTTGGTTTTCAGCTAACTACTAACTGATTATTTATAACAGTGCGACAGTAAATTTTACTCGCAAAAAAATCAAGCACCCAAAGCCGAAGTTGTCTTCTGGAATATTAGACGTTATCATATCTAAAAACAAACTAATTGCCAATGGATTGAAAAAAAAACGTTTCTTTATTATTTGTAACTAATTAAATGTAAATAATTATTCATCCATAGTATATGGTATGAAACAAAGCAATTGTATAAATTAATAACGCCACCATAAGTTTTACACATAACTTCGGAATACTCTCATTTAATTAGAGTCATCTTATTGGGGCGTTTCACTAACAGACCCCACACAATCAAATGTATCAACTTGCAAGACATTAAAATTTCGATTAATAGCCACTCATTTTCATTAAAATGCATAGTGAATTGCCATAAACAAAGCCACAAAGGCACCACACATATCACTTGAAACACATTAGCCAACAAAGGCATTCACAGACATACTTACATAAGTACTTTATGCATTAGTGTGATCCAAAAATATATGCGCGGGGGGAGGGGGTGGGAGAAAAGTTTTAAATGTTAAGCTCTTACTTTCTTTGATTTTTCTATTCCACGTATTTTATATAGGGAAAAACACGTTTTGGTAGAAATGATATCGAGTTCTTGAAAATCAATATTTTTCGATCGGAAGACTCTGTCTCCCTTCAGATGACTTCCAATAACAATACCTAATTAGTTATTTAACCATTTTTTAATATTAACTATTTTTTATAGGTCCCCCGAAAACCCCTAAAAAATGCAATGTGGGGACCCATAAAAATGGTTAATATTAAAAAATTGTTAAATAAACTATTAGGTATTATTATTGCAAGTCTGCTGAAGAGAAACAGAGTTTTCCGATCAAAAAATAATGATTTTTAATAATTATCCATGGGCCTTGAGGCCGTTTTAAATACCTTTTTTTACAAAGAAATACGTGTGTTCTTTTTTTCATTTAGAAAAATCATTGGGGGTGAGAGCTTAACATTCATTTTTCTTTTTTGGGCCACCCTAATTTGCAAGCAGCTAAGACGGAAGGCGTGGGGTCGATATGCCTTCAAGCCGATGCCATTTGTTGTATCTCAAGCATAAATCTAAGTAATGTGTATGCATTTATGTTTGTATGTAATCATACAAAAGCACGAATTAAGAGCAGCGCGTTCCTGTTTGTGACAATGCGGCCAGCTGGAGACGGGCACTACATAATTTTGGCTTGTTGCTTGTTTTGCTTGAATGATGACAAATTTCAATTACTCGCACTCCTCCGTGAATGATATGTCTCTGCCTGCCATCGCCACCCGCAAGTGCCAACGCACTTGCTCCGCTCCGCTGCGAGCTGCTTTTTGAACTTGAATGAAATTGTTGAACGAAGGTTTTGTTCATCTTCGTCCACGTCATCATTGGATGCTACTGTTTGCACCATTAATTGGAATGTTTAGTGTTAATTTGTTAGGGAAAGAAATATAAATTTTTTTTTGTCTTTCGGGTAAGTGTGAAATGCTCGCGTAGAGGAAGCGAGCATTTCTTAAGTATTTTGCCTTCGAAAAAATGCGATTGGCAAAGGTCAGGTTTTTTACCCTCAATTAGCACCGCGGTGGTAGGTCAAACAATGCACATGCGCAATGAAAAGTTGTATGTATTTTAAAGGAATTTCACTCATTCACGTACACTTTTTAAATGTTAATGTTAAATGTAATTTAGAAACATTAAAAAGTATTCAAGTGTATTAAGTCTATTAAATGCACCTGTCGACTCCGAATGTACACATACTCGTACGTACATAGATTTTAATCTATTCAGCTTATAGATTTTTATTGGTTTTTGCAACAGTTGGCGCTAATGTACAAAATTGTTTGCATTGTAAGACATTTATTCTTTTATTCATAAAAAATACTGTTTTGTAAGCAGCATTAAGAAAAGAGACCCTTATAAAATATACATAGCATACTCCTACCAAATTTTAGTAGAGTTTTTCCCTCTTGGTGTTCGGTATGTTTTAATCACATTTCCAAACATTTTTCAAAATTTAAAATTTATAAAAAATTTAATATTTCACATTACCTGTGTGCAAGAAATATTCACAAATCATTTACAATTGTTGCACAAGGTAAAGGTGAGGCTAATCCATATGATAAGCATGGGCTCAGAAAAAACATAAGTGAAAAAATTTGGTTGTTATCAAAAGAAGGAGAGGAAACAAACATCGATGAAATCAAAGTGGCGACGGTTGGACCGGTTAAATTCTTTACGAAACTCTTGTTTTTTTAAACGGTGTAGATGCGAAACTTTACTTTTTGTAAGTCTTAAAGTCTTTTGATAGTGATTCATTGTTATTTCGCAGTACCAGCTTTAGCTTTGGCTTATCTACTAATCAACTACTTACTCATTAGTGCATAGGTTAATAAAAGTTGTTTTCAAAAAATATTCGAATACTCCTAATTGATGAACCGTTTTCATCAACTTTTTCTACTAAACACTCATAAACGAATAGGCGTTTACTTACATTCGACTAACAGGAGAAATTCGATTTTTGTTAATATGTATGCATTTTAAATGTTTATGATTCTTTATTATCCATTAAAAATGTTGAAGACACGGACTTGATTTTATCTGTGGGGCATTTTGCCTTGCAATACAACAACCAAAACAACCTAGACATTTTGTCTTTATTTCGTCAAATCCTTTAATTTTATTTTACATGGTATATAAATTTTCATAACAGTTATTAGATGTAAAATTTTTTTTATTTCGCCGATAAGAGTTACAACCCAAGGTTTATTTCTTAAGTTCTTTGTTTATTTTTAAATCTGCTTGATAACAGTTATTATACAACGTTTATTTTTTACGTTGCTTAATAACAATTATTATCCATACTTTATTTTTTACGTTGTCTGATAAACGTTGTAAGATAAGAATATTGTCGAAAGCGGAGATGGAGAAGAAGATAAAGATGATGAAAATAAAAGAGGAATCAAATAACTTTTATTAAGCAGCGTAAAAAATAAACATTGGGAAATAATTGTTATTGGCAACGGAAAACATATTCTCCTGCATAACAGTTATCAGTCAACGTAAAATGTACACGGCAAAATAAAAAAAAGATATCTTATCTAATAACTGTTATGGAACAACGTTTTCCCGATAAAACTTATATGTAGCTGTTATGTCCCTAATTTGTATACATTAGGAGAGAAAACTGGTAACATCTCGTAATATGCGTATGTTAAAAAAATAAATTTTTTTAGAGTGTACATTAAAAATAAAAAAACTAAGCAGAAATTCAAAAAAATTTAAGTTTGTTCCACGTGCTTTCCGGGCTGTTTCGGTAATTAGAGCGTAAAAATAAGTTACTCTCTACAAGTGTCAAAAATGTATCAACCCGTGCCAAAAGTAGATCAACCCGTGCCGGTAGATTCATTTGAAGTTTTACTGACCTACGCATTTAGCTTCTAAATCTAAATATATACATAAATATACACGTGATAAAGGAATGTTATTTGTAAATATAGATAAATTTTATATAAGATATAAATATGTCTGTATAATAATGTATTTAAGCCGCCACTTAAAACAATTACAACGGCCGTTCTTACTAATGATATTATTTTCTGTTCTTCTCTTTTTAGGTAATTATTACAACAAAATGCTTTATTTCCTTAGTGAGCTTTAAGAGGAAAAGAGTGTGCAATAAAACATCAGGTAGTAGTATCACACCAAAATAACCAAGTACAGGACATCCAAAGTGGAGGAATATCCATAAGACAGAAGAGGATATCTTTGACGCTAATAAAGTAATTTTATTTTGGTAAATGTAATATATGCATGTTAACCAAAACTATGAAGCAATAGTGTGGCTACGAACGCGATTGCATATTTATTACTTACAGTGTGCCTATTACTAGCCGATAATTATGTGCCATTTTCAGGGAACGGGTTTTTACGACATAAAAACCTATAAAAAAATATAAAAAAAGTCAAATTAAAGGAACGAAGTAGGCTGTAAAAAGCAAAATAAAATAGCGAATAGGTAGGAAAAGGTATTAGAACTAGCAAAAAAATCGAAAATCGAGTTAATTTTGTATCCTATTTTTAGGTTTTCACTATATTTTCGGGTGTGCATGGCGTATGAGTAACATTATTTCCTGCTCATTTTTCATACAAAAAATCTTTGCGCATTTTCATATGACCGCGTTATTACTTCTTTATTTATCCATCGATTTTCTTCATTATCAACTTAATTTTTTTGTAATTGAACAGGCTTTAAACACAGCCATGAATGTACTAAACTTGCGCTCGACATTAGTTGATACAAGTGGCGCCTAATTTAAATATGGAATGTATTTTTTATGGGGAAAAAACAACTTTTTGCAGCAATATATAATATTATATACATATATAGTTAAAAATCAATATTTCTCTATCAGATTCCCAATAATAGTACCCAATTGTTTATCTAACCATTGTTTGCATTACAACTATAATTTATAGGGCCGCCAAAAGCCCACAAAACCCCGAAAAATGCAATGGGACGACCAATAAAAAATCGTTAGCATTAAAAAAAGGTTAAATAAACAATTGGTATTATTAATGAAAGTCTCCTGAAGAGAACCAAAATTTCCCGATCAAAAAATATTGACTTTCAAGAATTCTATACTATTTCTATGAAAAAAATTATTTTTCCCACATAAAAATGCATGGAAAACTTTGAACGCTTTGAGCCATTATTAACAACTATATTGATATCGAGTTTATCCGTACAGATTTTCGTAAAAGCATTGCTATATCCATTAGTGCACACAAGGGGTGGGTTTTTCGGTATCCGAAATTAAAAAAATGAGGCAATCGTGAAAAATCGCCCATCTCCATCGAAAATCAGCAGCAGGATTCCAGCACCAAAAATCTCAAAAAAAACAAATAGCAGATATGCCTAAAACACGCAACGCATATAGTTACATGCCCCTCATATTGCCACATTTGGCAGTTATTACTTTTCCATTTAGTATACTTTTAGGCCCACTGCTTTTCATTTACAGATTTTTTTTTACCGACGAAAATTTAGCGTAGCGATTCTCAAAATTCCTTTTGATTGTTGAGCGCATCTTGTGTTTATAGAACTCTTTATTACACAAGTAATTTTTAAGTAAAAATCACAACCGACTTCGATTCTCATGTACAAATTTAGGAATACCGTTAATTTTTTCATGATCCAAAGATCGGATCTAAACCAAATTATGGGACGACCCTTTCCCATAAAAAAAGAATTATTGAAATCGGTCCATGTGGTCCAAAGTAAAGGCATCCACACACCTATACGATTTTGTCGCAACGAATCCGCTCCGGTTTTGATGCTACAGACGTTAAAGCTTCGAAAACGCAAGTACGCACACATCTGTGCGATTTTCAAGCAGCAAAAGCTGTCAATTTATAGACAAACAAAAAGTATTTTTCAACAAAAATAAAATTCTTAACTTTTCTACATCAAATATGATTTGTTTTCTTACGTTCAATTTTGTTTTAATATTGTAAAATCCTCCTGTTGACCTTTTTCGTTCTCAAAACGCGGCAGTCTGCGATTTCGGCACGACCAAAAGAAGAACTGTGAATGTTCACATAAATCGCTGCAGCAAAATCGTACAAGTGTGTGGTTCCTTATTTAAAACTATGGTCGGCATTGTTGTAATTTTTGTCGGAACAGATTCGCACCGACAGAATCGCGTAGGTGTGTGGATACCTTAATGCTTATACCTTAAACAGTTTATTTATTTATTACACACTCTACATAAAACTACATTATTGGTATAATGAATTTTAAATAGCATATTATCTGAAGCAAATTTTCAGAAGTGGTGCGCCCCTGTGTATATTGATTACTGTGTGTTATCGAGTTATTTAAATTCAACAACATCAAACATATATCCAATTTTACTGATAGTCAGACCAAAGAAGAAGTAAGAAGTTTTGATGGTTAGAGCTGAGCATATTTTTTTAGCTTCTAGGACATAAACGGGTAATGGGTGACGAGACAGCCGACGACCAAAGGGAGCTATGAAACATAACATCTTTAGAAAGCTTAAAAAAGCTTCGCTTCCGGGCTACGTTCTGGTCTTAACTTATTTAAGTTATTGTATCATAGATGAGCTGAGCGAGATTTTACGATAAACAGACTTATCCCATAAATACTCACCGTTAGGATACAGCAAATAGCAAAGGGTATGACAATATAGCTTTACATTGCCTTGTAATATATGTATATACTTTATATGTGCCAGGTCTATATGACAGCAAGCTACCCGCTACCACAACTAACAAAAAAAAAGTATATTCGACATATATACAACAAATGCAACAACCAGGGTTATCAGGTTAAAAGTTCAAGGGCTCCAGAAGTGTGTCAGATAATTAATTAGAAGATAAAATAAAATTTTCCCAAACAATTTCGGTATCGTAAACAAGTTTAATGTAAACAATTTTATTTACATAAACTGTCTAATTTCAACAAAAATTCTATGTATTTTACCGCAAGCAATAGTGAAATTCTCAAATTAATCACTCAATTTCAGTGGGCAATTTTGTTATTTCAATTTCTTATACTTGGCACGCCATTTGCTATTCTATTTATTTATTTTCTTGTCAAAAGTCAAGAAATGTTTATATGTCAGTCAACAAGCAAGCAGCAGTCTGTTAGTTAGTTGCAGCAAAATTTTCTTTCTTCCAGTTTAGAAGTTTTCAGGCAGCAACTTGCCAAAAGTAACCAGGCTGACAGCCAGACCAAACAAGCAGCCAAGAGCGCGTTCTTTAAGGCAGCAACTTTTTTAATTTCAAAACGTACACAAACAACTACATACATATGCGTATTTTGTGTGGGCAAAGTGCGAAAGTTAGTTCACGTCTGGAGTTCACCGCCTCCAATCAACACTTGCCACCCATTAACGCCTTGCCAATATGCCTGCCTGCCTGTCTGCCTGTCTTTGCTCGAATAACTTTTCGTGCGATTTCCAGCCATATTCAGAAGTACGTATTCTGATATGTAGGGTATGTAGATATTTTGGTGTTTATTTGTAAGTAAACAAAATGGCAAACGAAAACGCGCGCCAAAATAATTTATCGATTTCGATTTTATTCTTATTTGAAACCGCCGCTATTTAATGTGAATGCATACATTCATACTTATAGTATATTTATGCCCACGATTGAGAGAATACAAAGGTTGCGCCGATCTCGGACCGCTATTCCTCTCTTAACGAATTTGACAGAATCGTCGTTTGCATGACGTCACACTGGTGCATCTTGTTTACATTTTCCTTGCACCATTTTTTCTTCTTCTTCCATTCTGGCTCACGTTTTGGCATTTCTCTCTCGCAATTGCACCAGTGTGACGTCACACAAAAGTTATTCTCAAAAATCCTCTCTGATCGGCGCAATCTTGTATTCTATCATTCTTGGTTTATGCCGTTGTATGCATGCTTGTGTGTAGCTAAAATCCTAGTACGTACATACCTACTGTAAGTAAGTATGTAAGTACTTCTTCATAGTTGCATGCTAGAGTGTTTCATTTCCGCTATTACAAATTCCCATTCGACCTTCTCTTTGAAGTCTTGCAGCGCTTCTTCAAAAATTTCCGATGCTTTGCTTTTTTCCGATGTGTTGTTTCATTCCTAGTGGTTGGCTTCAAAGTGCCCATACATCTCATCAACCATATATACAGTGCTGGCCACTTGAATATAGCCCCCCCGCTGATTCTCAGTATTGACAGTTTTTCTTTTGCATATTTAATAAACATACTTAATTTTCATAAAAATATAGCATATTCTATGACAAAAACCATCCGATCCGATATTTAAATTTTGTGCAAAATTTATTACAATTTAAACAAATTTTCATCAAAATTTCAAACTTAATTTTTATTTATTTTTTTTTGAGTACGTATGCAGTTTTGTAGCCCAAGTTTCAAGTTTAAAAAAAAATCGCGCTGTTTTAAGCACTTTTTTTTTTGAAGGTGTTACGCTTTTTTTGTCTATACAATTTATGTTCGTCCATATTTTTATATAGTTAGAAGAAAATTTGCAACGCCCCTCGACAAAAAAATTTTAAAAATCACAGCGATTTTTTACAAACATGAAACTTTCACCGAATTATGCAAAAACTACGTTCTTGAAAAAATTCGAATTTTTTTCAAGTTTGAAATTCGTATGAAAATTTGTTGAATTATTGCACCGTACGACAGGAATTTTACACACAAAAACCAAATCAATATATTCGCTCAATTATGGGCGAAGTAGACTAAAACTACGATTTTAGTTTTTGTCTCTATGATATTAAGATTTATTTAAAGGATTTTGAAATTTTAAAGGTGTGATTAATGTAAAAATTATTTTAAAATTCAGGTCAATGTAGAATAGCAATATGGGTATCAAATTAAAGATATATAAATTCTTCAGAATTGAATAACAATAATTGTTTTTTGGTTCATAAATGAATATCTTTGAAAATTTAAAATTTTTATTTTTGAAAATATAATATGCCAATGACTAATACATATATAAACAATCTTAGCCTCGAATTTCGTCCTTCCGACTTTATTAGCTTCAAAAAATTATTAAAAGGGCATTTTCAATATCTTACATAGTTTAACAATCGGGTTTTGTAATAAAAATTGTATATAAAGTTTGAAAATCGGAAAAAGAAAACTATCGATATTGAGTATCAAAAGGCGGCGCTATTCAAGTGGCCAGCACTATTCCCACTAGCCCACCCCGACCCTTCTCCTTGAGCTAACAAAAGCTTCCAAAGCTGCAATGCGAAACACATAGTATGTACGTTTGTATGTATGTATGTTAGCCTATTTGTGCAGTAAAATCGAAAATGAAAATAATTAAAATATATTTGGTGGTTTATTTTCTGGTGTGAAATGATTTTCGCTGCGAAGCATTTTCATTGGCACGATATTTGTTATTGCTTTTGTTTACGTTTTTTGTTTTTGTTTTGCTATTTTCCCACAACTTACTGCTGTCATCTGTTACTGTGGTTATTCTCATTTTTTAGCAAACATCCTCTGACAATTCGCTCAGCTGAAAAGTGCGCAAAATTTACATTTTCAATTCATTTTATATGTAAATTTTCAATAAAAAAAACTTAAGAGCAATGCCATGCAAATGCGAGAATGAAAGCTAGTACTCGTCATTTTTTTTTTTTTTCAATTTTAATTTTTGTATGCCCAGGCGCATTGATGTGTAACAGCTGGAAATAGCGTATTTGTGTAATGAAAATAAATTGCAGAAAAAATTACATTCAGCAAATTGGTGGTTTTGATGGATTCATCCGAATAAATATCCTTTAAAGGAGATATTGATAGCATATGTACATATGTATGTATTTATGAGTTGAGCCGACTGCTTGCGTTCAAGCTCTTTCGTCGTTTCTGAGATAGATTTCAATTTCAATTTCGATTTATTCAGTCTATGACATGGTATATCTTACAGACTAGAGGTACATATACAATTTTCTTAAACCTAATGTATACGCAGATGAAAACCCTTTATGGAAAATTAAAACTAACGATACAGATCATCTATGGCTGCCTTAAAAACAGATCTTTGTGAGCACACGTTTGTTATTCCTATGGACTGTGTACCGCACCCAGTCCTTCAAATTTCGTACCTCCTTCTTTCACTGTTTCAAAAGCAACTCGGTCTCTAACCTCTCTGACCATTTGAGGAAGCACTTAGTGTATTTTAGGTATCAGTTTTGCACCAAAGGATTTCACAAGCCCTATTCATAAGTTCCAGTTCCTGACAGTTTCTGTAATACTTGGTCCTATAATTGACTTAAGTCAAATTGGACTCACATGACTTCCTTTGACAACGGAGTTCAACCTAAGCTTACATTTTTTGGTTTTCTGGAAGAGATATGAATGATGTTCGAGGTTGGGTGGCGCTGAGAAAATTAATTTGGTGTCCGCGCGGTCTTTCACCAATGATTTCGTTTCGTGAGGACCTCTAATTGAAAACCCGTTGACTTGGGCCTAAAGCTGAAAAGCATCCTTAGTTAACCACCCAGATACCAGCCATTTCCAATCCTTTTTTCTGCCTTGGAGTCGTCTGTACCTACATATATGAAGCTTTTACCGAGCTTCCCAAGAGCGTATCTGGGTCTCACCGCTTTTCTCTTATAGAAAAGCTAAATCGATTTTTTATCTGTCGTTGCTCTAGCTGATCTTCGTGGAGAATATCCTACATTTTCCGTGTTGTGACCGTATTGGAACAACATAGTTTAGAAATGGCCTGAAAATTTATTTGTATGTCGTTACAAACCAAGATTATTAACTGTCGAAAATAGAATTCATTCGAAGTGAAAATCTAAACTTAATATTTAAAACCTTAACTTACCGTAAGCAACTTAAGAACCTGTAGCTTTTAGATTCTTAAGTTACGGCCTTAAGGAATTTGAGAGCGCTGAGAGAACCAGGCTTGCCAGATTTTATTTTTTGTATTTCTCAAAAATAATTATAATATATAATATTCTTTTGCATGAATTGTTTGATGTGGCAAATTTAAGTGGCAAACTCTCAACTGTGAGTAAGTTGTTAGCAAATGTACGTTCTGTTTTTTACCATGTAGAATATCATTCGTGAGTACTATGTAGAGTAAGTGGCTTCCAAATTGTATGACCTTAGCCTATTTTATTTATAAAGATATGCATATGATTACATCATCGCTTTTTAAATAAAGTTTCAAAAACTTAAACTTCTCTCAACCTGCATCGCCTTATCAATGCGCCAACACGCAATGCCAAAAAGTACGAGTACTTCAATTATTCATCTTCAAAAGCTTTCGCTTTTACTGGCACCGGTTGTTGCAACTTTCATTCACAGCCACACAGCAACCCACGCACTTGGAATGCCTGCCTGCAACACAGACTTTACCTTCACCCACATCCATTGTGCAAGTGCACCACTGCAGCCTTGCATCACTTGCCACTGCACCACTTCAGCCGTGAGTTCGTTTTCTTTAGCCTGTTTATTGAAACTTTCGATGTGGCAATGCAGGCACTTTTCTCTCGTTTCCATTACCTTCATTGAAGCCACTTCAAGTAAGTTCGCGCGCATAATATTTCGTAATTCTCATTTTATATGCCGCGCAAGCCACCACCCACCCGACACCCGACTCGCATTTGCGGATACATCCCGGTCATCCCAGTTGATGCCACTTCAGATTGATGGCGTTGCGCTGTGTCGAGTATTTCGCCCCGTTGGTCAAAAGCTTTCTTTTTATTACCGCAATGTGTGTGAAATATGGTCAAGTGTTGTGCATGTTCTGCGGCAGCTTATCTACGCTTTTCATATATGTATGTATGTACATAAGTATTTCTTCTTCTTATTCCTTCCATTCTGCAGCGCTACTTTTGCAATGACAATGTAATATTGTTTATTTTATTGCTGCTTCTGGTTTCTACTTATGCCTTTGTTATTCTTGGTGGTATTTCCCCATAGGAGCGTTTCCGCATTGGGTGCAATAAGCAGATTCAATAAACACCAATAACAACAGCAGCAGCAGCTGCAACAACCACAAGCGCAATAACGTCAATGGCATATCAAGCCAAAAATCAATTAAAGCTCTTTGCTGTTGCCTGTGCGGCTGCTGCAGATTTTATAGTCTGTGGTCGTTGTACAGGGGCGCCGCTCGCTCGATTCCCTGTTGTGTCTGAGTCGATTGTTCAGCCGCAGTTAAACGATTCATTTAGTGGGATTTTTATTTTCTTTTCATTATTATTTAGCACTTTGTTTTTATATACATAGTGTGTACATATATGGGAGCTTGTGTGTTTCTTAGCAGGGATCGCGAGCGTAGCTTAAAATAATGTAAATTACCTCGTTCAATGCAAAAGTTTTTTCCTCAATTTACAAATCATTTATTACCTGTGAAACACAAGAAACAAACACCCAAAGTGCTCGAGAAAAAGATTTTCCATTTTCCAAAAATCTGAGTATAGCGGCCAAATTTTTTTCTCCTAATTTTGAAAACTTATCTTTTTGGTCTATATTTGCT
This sequence comes from Rhagoletis zephyria, assembly GCF_001687245.7. Classification (NCBI taxonomy): domain Eukaryota; kingdom Metazoa; phylum Arthropoda; class Insecta; order Diptera; family Tephritidae; genus Rhagoletis; species Rhagoletis zephyria. The sequence continues at coordinate 12,453 of NW_016162414.1, read as the reverse complement.
TTGTATTCTATTTTTAAAAAATATAGGCCTAAAAACGATAAATTTTAAAAATTTGGAGAAAAAAATTTACCCGCTATACTAAGATTTTTGGATAATGAAAATACCAACGCAAATTGAAAAAAAAAATATATATATATATTTTTAATTATCTGTTATAAATATTCCTGTGTCCTGCAACCTCTTTCCTTTCTTTCTTGAGTTGTTTGTTCTTTTACTTTAGTAATTGTTATTTTATTTTTTGCTGTTTCAACTCAACTCAAGCTTCCTTCGTTGAACGCTGTTTATACATACACTTTGTCTTAAGTGAATTTTAATTAAAAGCGTATTTCGAAATTGTATGCAAAGCACTTCAGTTTATGTCTTCGGTGGCTTAACTGCACCGTTGCCTCACCAAGTTCAACCAACCACCAGTAAGTACTACCTCCTTCTCAGCATTTCTTTGTACAGTTTTTTGGACGTCATTATACTGTTGTTGCTATTGTTTCTGTCATGCCAAAGTGTGGCCATTATGGTCAAACATTTACCACCGAAACAGCTCAACTGAGTTTAGTAAAGTTCAGTTCACTTCGCATGGTTTCATTGTTTTTATTATTTTATTTTGTTGGTTTGATTTTGGTTTTTTTTTGGCTTTGCATATTTTATTTTGTTCTCTGCTCTCTTTCAAGCTTTAATTTAATACGATTTTATTTATTGTTGTGTTATTTTAGTTTGTGTTTACTATGTCAAGATAAACACATTTTATTTCAGAGAGTTTGTTTTTGAAGAAAATTTAAGCTATCTTATTTGTTTATAATTAAATTTTGCGGTTTGTTTTCTTATTCATGTACATATGTGCAAAGCGAATTTCTGAAGGAATAGAGAAACATATTTGATAGACTCATTGAGTGGTTGAAATATAGGTCGGCTGATGCACGACTTATATTCGATAGATCCAAGTAAGACATGCTACCAGACAGCAGAAGTGAAACGGGTTGCCTCTATTCGCCAAAAAGGCTTCTACAGAGACTATCGTTGGAGTAGAGACAACGTCACTCAGGTTTCTCCATCAGTCTTTGGATGACGACGACAGCCTTTTGGGTAACAACCTTAGGATTGAGTTAGTCAAAAAAGCAAAAGCGCTTTAGTAGAAAGAGCTAGTAGCTACATCATACGGAGGTCTGAGCGACTCTCGTGGGGAGATACTCACAATTGACGACGATGATGGGGTTGCCAATCTTGCGGATGCCAAGAGCAATGACAAATGAACAGCGATAAACCAACCACCCTTTGTAAGCAGTCTAGTGCTAACGAAAAGTGATCGACCATTTATATATGGGAAAATTTATTCCACAAAATTGAACATTTCAACCCCACAACTGTCGTTTTGTAAACTTTTGCGACGAAAACCTGGCATAGATATTGTCAGAATCACACTGCTGGATTGGCATTATATGGCAAATATTAATTATGTTTAGGTGACTAACAACACCTAGTGCCTAAATGTATGCTAGGAGGGTATCAACTTATACCAAAGCCAATGTAAAGCACAAATATTAATTATGTATTCATACAAAATTTTATAATCAATTTCATTCATTTAGGTTATTGCTAATTGTTCGTAAACTTCAACGCAAGTTTTTTATCAAATCTAACACTCACTTTTCTGACGAATCAATTAAAGAGTCATTTAAATTTAGCTACATAAACCTGTTTTCAATCAACTTTCGGTATATATTTGCACATCACATTTCTTGATCGATTTCCACTCGAATGATTTGATGATGGATTTGATCAGATTTGCGCATTTTTAATGGATTTCCGCGCAGTAAAGGAAATTGTGTTTACAACTTTTACTACTCATAGTCCCACACATTTTCGTATGTATATAAACATAACAAACATATGCACGTATTTACAATTAAGACTTTAATTATTTTCCAAAAATTTTCTTTTCGATAGCCAAAGACCTTCACTTGACCAGCTTGTTTATGCTTACCTATGTGCATATATACAATAAAAATGAAAATTAATAAGAGATGCATTTGTATGTACATATGTATGCATGTACTTTCCAAAACAGATTTCAGATTGAATTTTTAATTGCGCTTTTGCAATTGAAAGTGGGCGAGCAAAAATTCAATGAAAACAGATATTGCTTATCGTATATAATAATTAGTTTAGGCGTACACATGCAGCGGTAGGATGTGCGAATACCTACAAACATCTGTTATATTAGTTTGTGTGCACAGAAGAACGCCCGGTTGGAAATACTTGCAAAAATTAGTATTTAAAAAAACAAAACATATTTCCTTTAATGAGTTCCAGAGTGAGAGCAATTTGGCATCACAACCGATTGATTGCCTGTATGAGCCGAGACCAAAATATTGGACAATGCTCATTTCTAAGCTAAGTTCCGTCAGTTATTCATACCAAATGTAAAGACAATTTTCTGCATATGATACTTTTATTTTGCTTGTGTACACTCCTGCTTCTGTTTTTCTGTAGAATGCTAAGTCGAAAAATATTTTCACCAAACCACTTTCGTCCATAGTTTCATAGATTTCCTAGTTGTCCACGAAAACATCTTGCGTTTAATACAGTGAAGATCAGAAAGAGCTTTTCGTCTGGTATGTATAATAGGTCTCTCGTAACCTACTCAAACACAGTTGGCCACTTCAAAGGCCCGCGTGCTAAAGGTTTCAAATGCTTTCAAATGCTTTCAGTACAACTAATTTAAGGCTGACACCGAGCCGAAAGTTGCACTTGTTGTGAAGAATTTCTTTGTCTTATTCTCGCTTATTGCTTTAGTTTCCTCCTCCAAGTTGGAGAATGCTGCAGTGACGTTCTTAGAGTACAGTATAGCAATATCATAGACGTTTACGTATGTCAGTAGTAAACATGGGAAGCTTGGTTTGATTTAGAATGCATCGGAGAGATCTTTTTCAATATTTAATCTCACCATAATCGACGAAGAAATGGTGTGTCTCGATTTGGAGTTTTTTTCCGGTATTCAACGTTCTACCTCGTACTATCTCCAGATCTTGGTACTTCTGTATATCCTCCTTCCTTTTTGTTCACACTCAAAAGATGCCCCTCGTTGCTCCTCTACCCACGGTAGAGAATTGTAGCTTTGACAACAGTGACTCAGTAAACAAGTCCTCTGAGGCCCACACTACATTTTGAGAATCTAACCTAGCACTGACTTAAGGATAGGGCAACTTTGGCGGTAATTCTGGATGCTAACGTTTATAGAAGTCTCGTCTTGATCACAGGATCTCCAAAGCCTTCGTTCAGTATGATACATTTCTTTGAGTTTTTTTTTACTCAAAAGTGGTATTATAATGTGAAATTTTTTAAAGTGAGGTGTTTGCATTTTGTCAAAAGTTTATAATTCACTAGTAACTTTACTGGTTCAGAACAAATGAACTTTTCCGCAAGGTATGTACAACCGTTTATGTTTACTTATCTATTTGTATGCATATGTTCCATAAATTATTTTTGTTTGTATACAATGCACGCCGGTGTAATAAATCAATTTGTAGGCGAATAGGTTTCGCGCAACATGCGCCCTAGTCGCGGGTACAGGAGAGCAGCTGCCAAAAACGCCTACTCCTCGCTTCGAGTGGGACCAAATAACACGTAAACACCTTTAGCTCACTGTGATAATTGAAAAGCTATAATTCTGCGCACAAGCCGTTAGTATTTTTTAATATAATTATAAAGCAATACGTAAATATTTATTGTAACGATTGAATGAATATTCGAAGGGATTTACATAAAACTCTAAAACCTATAATTAAATACAACTAATTGTTAACACAAATTGCTGCATACAAGAAGGAAAAACATAGCAAGCATGCAAAAAAAAAACATAACTCAAAATTCTAAAGCAAATGTGCGCATCCGCAAAATGCAATAAAACACTCAATTTGACTTTGTTTTGTCAGATCGGATCCAAATCAAAGCTAATCCGGCATACTAACTAAGCGAATCTGAACCCAGAGCACCCTAAGTGGATCGGTATGATGCACGAGCAATGTATGTATGTATGTAAATATGCGCATAAAATAAAAGTATGATGCTTCAATTGTTGTAAATTCGGAGACAACAACAAGCATCAAATGGTCTAACGTTAACATGGCAGCCCAATGGCAATTGACAACTTAATACCATGAAAAGTGAAGACTGACCACACGCACACAGCTGCATGCAAAACGCACAGACACACACATAGACAAAGTCGAAAACACAAACGAATTGCTGATAAAAAGCGTAATGGAAAAGTTCTCCATATGCGGCAAATAAAAATAAAAAATAAATAAAAAAATCCGATTTTGCAAAAATCCGGAAAAAATCGGCAGCGTATTGACAGGCCGAAATCCAAACATGAATAATATTGCCAACAACATTGCAAACAGCAGCAGCAACACTGTAACGAACCGTAATTCTGTACAACAGCGTGAACAAAAAGTACCTTTGGCGAGGAGTGGGAGAAATGAGGCGTTGGCAACAAAAAAAAAACGCAAGTATGGATTGTGCAGGGTAGGGTTGCCAACCGTATTATAATACATATATAGTATTATACTATTTTTTCGTTGTGCGTACTATATAGTGTTGGAACAAATATAGTATGCACAAATGCTGTATTTCTTCAATTATAAATATACATTTATTTCAGTAATTTGCAAGAAAAATGTATATTAAATAGATGACCTTTATGCTGAAATCACAATATTAAAAGAAATATTCTTTAAAATAAAAGGTCAAAGTGAGTTTATTAATAGAATCAACGATCAAAAAAGGCAATATTTTTAAAAAACACTTAGAATGAATTACCAAATTTACTTAAAATTATTTCGTGTCTGCTCCCTATTTCTTCAACTTTGGCATTCACAGGAATGGTTTTTTCTATTATGAATGTGAAATGGTGAGTTGAGAGAATCAAAGCGACTACCTCAATAATAAAAAGTGAACTTTTGATACATATTAACTTAAATATTGATTGCGATAAAGCATATGATATTTTCAAAAAAATATATTTTTATATAGGAAATACATAAAAAAGAAAAAAGATGTACACTTAAAAAGCATTTTTACTTTTTCTTTTAAATAAAATACTATATATGTATATGTATTTGAAGTGTACTATATTTTTCAGATTTTTTTGAAAAACAATTATAAGTTTCTTAGAAAATGTTGGCAACTCTAGTGCAGGGACAAATGCATACAAATATATTTAGGTACGTATTTATGTGCGTCGGTATGTAATAGCCGAAAGGGAAGCAACAGCTAACACGAGAGAAAACAACAATTACGCAAATTTTCATCAGCAACAACAAAAACTAAAATCATAGTACATAGAAACTATAGCCAAGTAAAAAAGTCGAAAAAAAAGAGATTTTAGGCTTTTCGCAAGATAAAAATAGGCTCGAAAACCATATCGAATTACGCATACGTTGGAATGCATACATACCTGCAAATTAGACCGTACCGGCAAACAAATTTCGCCGTACACCCCTGAATCTAAGGTATTTTTGCAAGGAAATTTCGATTTCTCTTTTGCTGAACATAGGACCGCCTTTTTATATTTTTTATACCTTTCATGAGCATGAAATGGTATTATAACTTTGGTCCGATGTTTGTAAGTACCAGAACAAAAAGAGATAGACCCATGAAAATGTATACTTATATGATCAGAACGTCGAGCTGAGTTGATTTAGCCATGTCCGTCTGTCCGTCTGTCCGTCTGTCCGTCTGTC
>NW_016162414.1:0-6440 GCF_001687245.7 Rhagoletis zephyria | reverse complement strand
ATGCTGTATAAGCTTTATCTCCTATAGCACTGATTGTTAAGATACCAGTTTTTGCCATATATCTCCTTTATGTACGAAACTAAACCCAATAAATTGTGTTACCGGTTTACATACCGATCACATAGCGGTGAAAATCACTTAGATTGGTGCTATATAAAGTATATCTTCCATACCTCTGATTGTTTAGATGCGATTTTTTATATAAGTATGTAACTCCTCTATCGATGTATGCAGATGTATTCAAAAGTAGTAATCTGTCAAAGTAAAATTTGCAGATGTTCATGAAAGGTATGAAGCCTTCGGCATAGCCGAAGACAGCGCTGCTCTTACTTGTTTTTTTATATCTTCGATGGTTTTGCATTGAGAAAAAAATTTTTTTGTTCCAAAGTTCATTCAACTACCTTGTTCTAGTACTTACCTACCAGATATAAGTTGCTACCAACCTAAAGTATCTTCCTAATGGCAGTAAATTAAAGCTCGCTCAAAATCATTAAACTTTTCCTAAGGAAGTATTTCGATTATTCCGGTAGAGCTACCTAAAAAAATTATTATCGAATGTAGGTGTAATTGAGAAATGTAAAAAGGCAATCCCTAATTTCGGTAAAAAAAAAAATTACGAAATTGCTTGCAAAAATACTTTAGACATAGGGCCGTATACGGCGTGCTTTTTTTGTTTGCTTGTAAGGTGGTACACTCTAATGCGAGTGTATGCACATGAATATGCAGTGTTGCTTCTGTTCTTTGTTTCGACCTGCCTGCCGGAGGATTCCTGGGCCGAAAACAACAACGGATAACATTGAAAATTTGCATTCGGTCATTTGATGGAGAATATGGATGGCTGCACGGATTGATGTAGGTTTTGTTGTCAAATGAAAATACAGGTCACACATACACAGATACAAATGCATAACCAAAATGTCACGTACATAAATATAAAAAACCCAGTAGATTATAGATTCACCACTGAAAAAAGTGAGTGTGCTAGTAATACGCTTCGAGCCAAGACACGAGGAAATTTTGTTTTAAAATTTTTAAATATTTGTTTGTTCCTTTTACAATAAGTCTATTGAAACCCTTCAAGCCGCTGGGATCGGACAGCATAATTCATGCACATCTGACATCTGTTTAAGCTATTAGGAATGGATTTTCTCGATACCGTATATAAATAAATGTATCTTAATCTCAGCATGCTAATAATAAAGCAAAGTAAGAGGATGAGAAACTACATAAAATTGTAAAGTGGATAAAGGAAATCTTCACTCATAGAGTCTTTGTGATAGGAGCCTTCCTCGATCCAGGAGTACTAAGCAACATTCTTCTAGAGCCAATAGTTGAAGTACTAGACAAGCTTCTGGTTCAACTCAAGCTTATGTTGCCCATCTGTACGTGACCTACGACAGAACTGTCTCACCGATGATGCACTTGACCTGGGAGTGCCTAACCTTCCTCTGAATTTTGCCGCTATATTTTCTAAATATTTATATAAGGGTATCAGACCATATCATCATTGCGGAAACTTGCATGGCTGAAGAGTTTATGAGAAACGATATCATTGGGCAGATGTTGGGGTGCCACTTACCCCGGTGGTTCGCTCGCTCTTGAATACATGGGGCTCATGTCAACTCCACAACTTGCAGGTTCAAACTGGACCCAGGTGGATCCGGGCGGTCAAAGAGGCTCCTCAAGCTTCCACTCTAAGACGTCAAATCACATGCATTCCTTATTGTCATATTTAGTTACGTGGAGGATGATGAGCACTTAAACCCAGGCCTTCTCTAGTAACTCTTGGTTGGCTCGCCGAGTTTCCACGTTTGGAGGCTTGCTAAGATATGAATTTCGTAGTACTTTGGTTAGTTTTTGCTGCTTAGTTAGTTATTGTTGGTGGGTAATTTCTAATTATTTAGTACAAGTACTTTGTGCTGCTGGGAATGTATTTAATAGATGACAGCACATGTATATACATTTTTATGCTTGCAAATCCGATTGTGCATATTTGAATTTTTTTTTCTTTTTTCATTGGAGCAGTCCAACAAATAAGATAACATGAAATTGATTTTGCAAATATTTGGAAATCTTCTTCTATATATAAATACGCCACAAAAAAACTTTGAACTCTCTTTTTAGAGGGCACCGTACGCTCGATTTCAATGAAACATACACCGATTAAAGGATATAACTTCCTCTAATCTAAAAATTTTAACGTTTAGCGGTACGTAGGGGGCGTGGTATCTGACATACAGAGAAAAAAGTGAAAACCGAAATATCTTCAAAACCAATTACGCTGGGCAACTCAAACTTAGCACGGATGCAAGGTATGAGACACCTCCCATACAAACTGCATTTTTTATATCGCTTTTCTGCGCAACCACTTATGATAAGGTAATGGAATTTGATACACCTATGTACATCTATATTCATATAAGATGGAAAGAAGCATTCAAGAAAGAAGCATTCAAGGGAAGAATTTTCTATCATATTTCTTGATCGCATTGAATGATTGCTGTTTTGTGGAAAGTTTTTTAGATGGATCAGTATTTGTCTCCTGATAGGTGGCGCAGGGATTGAGAACTATCTTAAAAAATCCTGTTTATGGTCAGATTTGTTTCATCCATGGAACACATATTTGTAACGTAAAATTTAGTGTAACTTGGTAGCCTAATCGTGTGATGCAAAATTATGGGGCTTTGGCCACTGTCTTAACCTTTGCCAGTTCTGATTAAACAAAAGCGGAGTTTATGTATGTAGATGTTGTAAATTTTTTTTTCAACCTTCCAAGAGGCTCTCAGACCAGGTTAACCGAAAAACGTATTTACGGTCTGAATTGGTATATTTTTTAACATATTAGTCAGTGAGGAACCGGTAGTCACCTCATCTGTACATAAAAATGTATACGCATTATAGAATTGTTCAGATTTGTTTGCGATACCAACTAAGCCTGATGCGCCTAGCAATGTATTTCTAGAAAGAGATTGAAAAGTGGTTTAGTATGTACTATAAATATTTGCATTAAACATTTATTGCTTGTGTTGGCTATTTGCGCATATAGAAGTGCGTGGCATAGAAAGATAAGACAATGTAGCGGCTTCAAAATACACTTAATTCTGACAGTGGCGGATTTGCAAAAACCTTCCCCATGCTGATGAAAAGGTGGCTTCTATGTTATACGTATACTTATCTATCATAGATCCTTGCTTCGCGACTATGGTTGGTCTTTCAGATATAAGCAGTGACGGATCCAGGGGGCGGAAATTGTGGAAATTCCCTCTCCCCCAAGAGCTGTGTAACATGCATTTTCATAATATTCAACTGTAAAAAATTATGAGTGAGATATCTGAAATCCGAAAATATTTCAATTTCCCTGAATATCGTAAAATATCATTGCCAGAATATATAATGAATGGATGCTTTTGAAAATTTGAATTCATGGAAAAAGTGTGTCAAATTTCACTTGAGTTTGAAATTTTAGCTGTCTGCTAAGTATCATGTTATTTGGGTACGCCTTCATCTAGAAGCGTTAAATTTTGAAAGACGCGCGACTCAGTGGGTAAATCTTGGAAATACATTCAGCTCCATCTGTGAACTAATCAATTAGTACATTCCTCGCAGTCTATCTGCAAAGTTTCCCTAGATATGGGAAAACTTACAGCTGATAAAAAAACACTGTAGATTGCCATTTTGTGATTCGTTTTGTACTGTTGATCTTATTATTGAGAAACAATTCCTGGAAATGCTATGGTAACTTGTTAAAAGTCACAGCAAGTTTGAATATTTTCGCAGGTTTAGAAAATAACAAAAATTCCTAAATTTTGAATTTGATTAAATTATTAAATTTCTTGAGATTCATTATTTTTAGGATAATTTCCAAAATTTTAAAAACTATCGAAATATGTTGTGTTCATGGTACTTGTGTATAAAACCTTAGAAAATTCTTAGAATTCTAAGACATATTAATATTTCAGAAAAATTCCAAAAATGTTCCTCTTTTCTGAACATTTATTTATTGCTTTACCTACTTCAGTACAAACTACTTTAGTATGTTATTCACGATATATAATTGCTGCTGGGCCGGCCCGCCCCTGTATTAGTATACCATATAAAAGTGGTCCTTAAAATATCAACAAATAAATTTTCTAAGTATGTATTTTGTTCTACGCACAATATAGAATCCCCGAAAACTTGAAAATTTTTAAAAATTTATTTTAATTTTTTTTTTTAATTTTGAGTAATAAATAGCTGATCTCAAAATTTTGTCAAGTTTTCCCGATATAAAAAAATTTACATTTTTACAAAACCTTTTTTTATTTTAAAAATTTGGTGGGTGCCTTTATCTTGTACGTGGAACAAACCATACCGTAGCTATACCTCCAAGTTAAATTAGTTGATTACTCCGTTCAGTGCTCTAAGGGCAGAAAATTTAGGGAAACTAAGCCTTGGAAGAGACAAATCTAAGAAATTAATGCGCAGTTCTTCGTCCTGTTTTATAACAGTGGAGCCTCTTCCTTGATAACCATGTACAGAAAATGCAGTAAAACTGAAGTCTGCTGATTTTGAGGTGCGTAGAAACCTGTCTTCTTTCAACAGACGGTGGACGTCGCATATTTTAGGTTGAGTGTGATGCGTCAGTTCCTCACTATCAGGACTAGGCTTTGGTGTTTCAATAGCTTTCATAAGCGCGGGATCCATAAGAGCTAGTCTTTGAAGAAATGGTTCTGGTGCCCGCTTGTCCTTTTTTTTGTTTTCTGTAGAAAATAACTATGATATCGTCTTTGGTTTAATGTCTAACCAGGTATAACTGCCCAATTTAGTCACTATGTACAGCGCATTCTGTATAAGGATTCATATATAACGTGGCTTCGAAACGCTCACTGACAAGGATGACAATGCCGTTCGCCTCCCTGGAAATTGAAGCCCTTGTTACAAAGAAGCGTGTGTGGTTAATAGATGTGAGATCACTACACGCCGTGGAAACTTCTCTCCACATATATTTTAAAATGTAACCAAAAAGAATTGGAATGACCGAATTACTATTCAATAACAATTGTCTAAAGACAAAAATAGGCACGACAATGACATCGAAGGCGAAACGACTGTGAGAACATGATTCGCTGTTGCAAGGCAAAACCTACCAACTACTTATGTACATATATTCAATGTAGTACGTCCAAGGCTGGATTGTTCTAAACAAATTGGGATTCCTACCGAACCCTCACACCATCTTATACACTCAAGTTAGGACTAACAAAGCCTGAAGAATTTACGGCAAAAAAGGCATATTAGAGCATTGTAAGCGTCAATTCCCAGCTTTTGGTAGATCGCGACTGAGCTAAATTGGTTCTGCTTTATTCTCACCTCCTAAGACCTCCAAGAGATTGGAAAATAGAAAATCGCCAAAGCACGCTAAAATTTGCCTTAAAACAAAGGTTTTCCAAGTTTACCATTTCCTAGATAACACAAAATACCAAACCATTGTCTCCTACGGATAGGCCAAACTAACCAAACTTAAGCGCCGCTTACTCGCATTCCTCAAACAACTTTATTGGTTTGAAATCTTACACCCAACTTTAACTTCTATACATCGTATTCATTTATCAAGTATGTACGTTCACTTTTCATATGACTCATTCTGGCAACGCATTCCCATCTAAGAAAGAGCAGAAAACGTTGAATGCAACTTGAATACAAAAACGTTCACTTTCTATCAACAAGAAATTTAGTCTTCACTTTCTTTTACGTTCTTTTCGTCGTTAATTTAATGCTTAGACAAGATAACAAGCATGTACATTGAAAAATTTGCGCTCCAGGTGAAATCCAACAAACTTGGTTATTATGCTGGCTTATATTGATGTCCAGACATACATATGTATGTATAAAGGCTTAAAAACTCGTGAGTCATGCCACAACTATTTTAATGGTCAGAAAACTAAAGAACGGAAAAACGGAAATGAAGCTTGGCAGTGTGAGATGAAAATACATATGTAGTAGGTACGTACAAATATATTAGGTAGGTGCATACCTCGAGCACTGTCTGCATGTAACTATTTATTCAAATAGGCGTACAATCAAAAAATTCCAATCATACCAAACCGATTACAGCATTCTCAAATAATGGCACAAAGCATGCATGGTGTGCATTTATGTAAATACCGTCCGAGGTTTTGATATGATTATGATAACTGGAACACCACATATCATTTCGCGTCATTTCTTTTCTATAGAAATGGGTTATTAGATATGACTTTTTCCTATGACGACATTATTAGAAAATCGAATATTTTGGGATGAGGTGAAAAGAGGCTAGTGAGTGTATAATGTAGCCAGCTGGTACTTCTACATACGTATTTGTATGTACATACATTAGACCATCCCAGAAAAAAAGGATGTTTGCAAATACATACGAAAAAATTTTTTTTGCCAAACATAAGGGTCGGGGCACCTTTTTT
>NW_016162413.1:0-43311 GCF_001687245.7 Rhagoletis zephyria | reverse complement strand
GGAATGGAGGGTAAAAACCGTTGGGATATTATTATTATTATTATTAAGAATGAGTGTAAAGGTTAGTACGTACATATGTAGATAAAGAAAAGGATAAAGGCAAAGGTAAAAATAAAAACAAAAACAAAGATGCTGATCGATTTTGTTATCAATATTTATCGATTTTGTTATCGATATTTATCGATTTTGTAATCGAAATTAATCGATTTTGTTATCGATATTTATAGATTTTGTTATCGGTATTTATCGATTTTGTTATCGATATTTAGNAAAACAAAGATGCTGATCGATTTTGTTATCAATATTTATCGATTTTGTTATCGATATTTATCGATTTTGTAATCGAAATTAATCGATTTTGTTATCGATATTTATAGATTTTGTTATCGGTATTTATCGATTTTGTTATCGATATTTAGTGATTTTGTTATCGATATTTATCGGTTTTGTTATCGATATTTATCGATTTGTCAATGTCCATTCTTCTGCGCCATATATCAGCACGGGCATGATGAGTGACTTATATACAGAGCGTTATTTTCCGGCCAAGGCGCTGAGTGCACCAGCCGGGCAGGTATTCATTGCTCCTGTTATGTCTGATGCAAACCATTTTGTGAAATTTACTTAGTTTAGTGTTTGCGGTTCTTTAAGTGGCCTTAGTCCACTATGCTATGGAACTTTTACAACAATGTGGGTGTCAATCGGGTTTAAAATAGGAGGATTCTCGACTTTGCAAGACCTCGGGATTCCCTATAATATATTTTAGGGATGTTGCATCCTGTTAAAAAAATATAAATTGGAGAGGGTTTATTACTATTTATTTTGAAACATTTGTCTATGGGGTTGCCACAGATTTAAGAGTCAGTTTAACCAAATATTTTAATATGAGTATCAAACGAGAAGGGTTTAGTAAAGCTTTGTTTCGAAACTATTTTTAAAGGGACTGCAACCCGTTTAGATATCAATTTAAGTAACAAGTAAAAAACAAATATATTTAATATCGGTATCAAACGAGAGAAGTTTAAGGAAAGCTGTATCTATTTCAAAAATATTTTTACCGAGGGTTGCCACCAACTTAGGAACTTAAAATCAATTTAAATGACTAGGAAATTTTTCAAGTGAGTGTTTACGTTTGTTACTCTTTCTTTTTATAAAGGTTGGCATATAGATAGCTTATGACCTGAATTAACATATACAATGTTTCTTGAAAAGAGCTGCCACCTGCTTAAACAGTTTAATTATAAGTCAAACAAAATATTACAGTAAGGATATCAGACCAACGAACGAGATTAAAAAAGGCTATATTACGAAAATATTTGAAATATGATTGCCACTTATTTAAAATGTTAAATTTAATTTCATTAATAAATTAAATGAAGTATTACAATATTGATTGCCAACGAATGAAGTTTAAGAAAACTTAATTATATAAATTTGTAATTAAATAGAAGAAGATTGTGAAGAAGGTTGCCACCTGATTAAAGGTCAAATTAATGGAATGAGGTGTAGGAAAGCTTTCTTTCGAAAGTATTTTAAAAAAGGGCTGTCACTTGTTTTAAAGTTATTAAATTGAATAAGGTACTTCAATGACATATTACAAACGAAACTGATTTAATACAGCTTTTTTTCGAAAATATTTTGATGATGGTTGCCAGCTGTTTAAATGTTAAATTCAATTTAATAAAATATTACAATATGCATGTCAAACAAAAGATGTTTTAGAAATTTTTCACCTGTTATTCTCCCCGTTTAAATCAAGTTCTATTTAAGTGAGCTTTTTAAAAATAGAATATATTTCGTTCAAATTTCTCGTTAGAGGCAATTTATTTAACGTAAATTTTACTTTTCGCAGCCCTGGGGGGAGAGACGATCGCCCCCGGAGGCGGCCGTCAACCACCCCCCTTCCCCCCTCTGTATCCGCCACTGTTTGGAAATATATTTAAAATGCTTTCGAAGTTAATTACGGCAATTCCCCATTATTTTCTCTAGACTTGCTGCACCTATTAAAGGGAATCGGATTTATTAGCAGACTTTTCCCGTTATTTTATAAAAAGCTGGATAAAAAAGTAAACTTTGCAAAGTTTTTTTTTTTGTCTTTTCCGCCAATATTTTTCAATAGTCAAAATTAGACAAAAACAAAGCTTCTCCGATTCCAATTAGACTATAATCTATAGATATCAGCTCAGATATTTTGAAATAATAGAAATCTCAGAGGAAATTTACAAAGGGAAATTTCTTTAGCAGCCCTCACTAAATAAGAGCTAAACATACGCATGGGGTCGTACATCTGTACCTGTGAAATATCTGTTCATATGTATGTACGTTTGTTTAGGCGCCAAACAATAACTGTTACCACAAAATTGTTGTCCGCAGTCATGCAACATCGCGCCAGCAACATGACAACGCCATTGTCAAATGTCACACGGAGCACAGTTGGCGCATAAATCAAAATACCGCAGCTAGTACATACAATTTGGTGAAATGTTACTTAGTGTTTAAGAAAAAAAAAACCTATCAAATGTAAATTTTGGAATTAATTCCAGCCACAAAACTAGTGTAGAATGCAAAAAGTTGCATGTAAGTACTACAACGGGAGTAGCTACAAAAACAAATGAATCATATGTCAACAAATCGTCTACGCGCAGCTGTCAACGCCACGCCGACAAGCAGCGCCAGGAAAGAAAAAGTTGTATGTAGATGAGAAACACGACAAGCAACGCATAACAGATGCAAATCTGCAGCACGCCCCGCCCCACACTCCCCACAGCATAGTACTAAATATGTAGCTTACCTCGTCGCGTCAACGCGTGCGCCGGCATAATTTGCATCTGTGTATAGCCACGGCCTGTGTTCGCATCCAACATTGTCATCACTTCGTCCGGACTGTGGGCTGAGTTCTCGATTATGGTGTCGTCGATGGAGAGCACTTGATCACCCACAGACAAGGCGCCACATCTGCAATGGAAAGCAAAAGTATTTTCGCTTAAAAGCAAGAAAGAGACAAAGACAAGTTGCTCCTAATTAAATGCAAAATGATTTGTATTCCAGAAAAAATACGTATGTAAATATGTACATCTCGAAAATCCTCCTTACCTATCTGCAATGCTGGCTGGCATTATGCTCGCTATATAAATACCAGCTGCGCTGACCTCATCGATTTTTGTGTGATCCAAATGACTAGTCGCTGGATAGTTGCACAACACTAGCCCCAATTTATCATTCATGGGCCGTTCGATTTCAATCAATAGTGGACCCATTGAAAATTCGACACTCTGCACCACGGACACATCATATTCGACTGTGAGATTTGTATAGCCGGAAACGTGTCCACCACATTTGATGATCTGTTGTGCCTCGGCCAGTGTTTTGCCAATGAGCGACAGCTACAAAAAAAAAAAGGAAGTAGTGCAGAAAAAAAAGAAATAACAAATGTCTTTTACGAAAACCAGGTGCAATTTGTCAAATATCATGTGCATGTACGCACCTCATACACTCACACACGCACACTCATCACATCGCTCACTCAACACTCGACACTCTTCATCAGTACTCACATTATCGACACGCAGCAGCCGATCGCCCGGTTTGATGCGTCCGGTCTTGTAGACAGGTCCATGTGGCCGAACGTGCGTGACAATCAATGGGAAATCGCCGCCGCCACGCAGCGTCAAACCCAAACAACCGCTTTCGCGTTCCACTGTGATTTGCGCCAACTTTGATGTGACGCACAAACTATTCTGGGAGACTGTGAGTGAGTCCGCAATGAAACCAGCAGGAAGATAGCGGATTTACAATGGCATTCCATATATAATCCATTGTAAACAATGCATCACAGTCGCACCGCACCAACAACAACAATATCCAGTGTTCATGTGTGTATATACATATTAGTCGAGGCATTTCGTTGAGATTCCATTCAATAGGTCATTCACAAATGTTGGCACATCGATCGTTGGTCGATTGATGCATCGAAGTTTCCATTTAGGTCAAGTGATGATAGATGGATAGGCAGTCAGGCAAGTGCCGGAAAGTGCGAGTGATGATTTGTTAGGAATTGCGTAAATTTGTAAAATGAAAAATGTAGAAAGTAAAGAAAAGAAAAAATTTAAAATACTTATAAGATAAGTTTTTGGAAACCGCAGTCATATTTAAGGAGCCTATCGATACTATTTATTAATGTTTATAGACTATGTTCGTTTATTGGGTCCAATCCAAGGCATATTCAACGAGGTAGAAGCAGAGATCCAGAATAATAATCATTTCATGGTGGAGTTTTAAAAAAGTCATCAAAATTTTCATAAGAATTAAAAAAGTCTTTTGATAATATTGATGTGTGAGACAATTTTTTTAAATCATCGATAACTATTATTTTAAGACTTATATAATAAAAGTCTTTTCATAATAATTATCAGCGAGATAAATATTTTTAAGTCCTCAAAGACTTTTATTTTGAAACTTGTATTTTAAAAGTCTTTTGATAATAATTATGAGTGTGAAAAAATTGTGTATATAGTCCCGAACGGGTCCCAAACAAAACCCCAACTAAGAAAGTGCTAGATAATTTTGAAAAGAGCTGAAAAAAGAGCTGGGAGCTAAATCCCAATTTTCTCAGCTAAATAGAAAGATAAAGGGCTAAATCTAGCTCCAAAAGCACTAAACTGGCAACACTGATCGGAACTTATACTACAGCGAAATGTATAAAATTACCTTTACAAAAAATACCAAAAGATTTCTTAATTTTATGTAACTATCATTTGATTGAATGTCAGTGGTGGGACACTAGAAAGCTATTTTACCTTTCTGCACTCAAAGATGAATTTTAGCCCAAACACTTAATTTTCATAAACGATGTTTTTGTGTTGTAAAACACGAACTATGTATACTAAAAACTAGGCTTATACAGTTTTATATTTAAATTTGTGTCTAGTGGGACTTTTCCTTGTGACTGGTGTAAGTAATTATACATCAGGTAAAAGTTTCCATAGATAAAAATTACAACTTATTTTCATTACATTTTTTTCAACAGTTTTATTAAATTTAGTAATTTAAAAAGAGGTTACTAATGAAATAGAGATAATTAGGGAATTTTAAATTTTTTTTGGTTTTTCTCTTTTACATGGAATGACCCTATTGCAAAAATGCAATCAACATATTTGTATGTACAAAATTTTGAAGAAAACATTAAACATTTTTTTTTAGAAACTAAACTAAAAAAATCTTCTAAAACTTCTCACATAAAATATTTCTTTAATTTTATCAGAAAAGGAGAAGGTTATCAATTCGTCTGAATATATTTTTTATGTATGTTATTGCATAACTTTGGATCATGGTAACCGATTTCTATAACTCTTTTTTTTAAGGAATGGTGGTGCCTCAGAGATAGTCTCATACTAATTTGGTTTAGATCCGATCATTGGATCATGAAGAAATTAACGATAATCTTAAATTTTTATATGAGAATTGAAGTCGGTTTTGGTTTTTTTGCTTAAAAATTACTTGTTTTGATATGATATAAGATGCGAGTGCAGTTGAAATTCTGTGAGGGTAATTTTGTAGTAATTTTTTTAAGTACTAGATTGTCGATGCCTTTGCAAAACCGCTTATCTTACGGCACTCAAGTTTTATAGGAGAGCTAAAAAACTGATTTCCTTTGAAGGCTTTGATAGGCAGTAATTTCTTTAGCTATTATTTTGAAAATCTCTTGTTTGAATATCGACTTTACGATTTTTATGCATACATCTCGATGCCTGGGGTTCAGGGTAACCAAATCTCATTTTTGCCCCAATGGCGATTTAGGCGGTTTTGCGAATGCATCGACGATCTATTTATAAAAATGATGCTAATTTTTAGAAAAAGTAGCACTCGCACCTCAATGGATTATTTGGTTTTTTTTGCAGTTTTTTGCCATTATAGTAAGCTACAAGGGAGCTGGAGCTGGTCGTCACTTCTATCTCATTAAATATGCCTTGGTCCAAACGAACTCACAAATGTTAGCTGATGTTATTAAATTTTTCCGTCTGAGTGAGAAGGTAATTCAAAACCCACAAATTATATATGGATATGTACATATATCGTCGCCTGGATAAAAGATTTACAATTTTCCAAAACAGAACTTTTTTAATTATTTTACTTTTATTGTTAATTTTATTTCATTATTTTATAAAAAACCTACATAAAAATAACAATTAATTATTTAAACCATAAAACACAGCTAATTACTTATTAAATATTTTTTAATTACCTTTGAGTTTATGAAAGATTTTCTTTGAAAGGTGTTGATTAATTTAGTATGACTGCATTATTAACTCAATTCGTACTGAATTACAATTAGTCAACACCTCGGAAATTAAAGGAGATATTGTTTTTAAAATATGTATGTATGTATATATATAACTAAAAATCGTAAAAATGGCACTTACGACAGTTTTTTATTCAGTCGACAATATGTACATATCACACACCTAGATATAAATTGCGATCAACTAAAACCAAAAATTTTGGGCGATTTTTTTGCATAAATCAATTTATAGGACTCACATGTAATTAAAGAAAATATTTTTTTCTTCATGATTATATAGATACATTAACTAAAAAACTACTGTTATACCTATTTTTATATTAATTGCGTTGAATCTGTATGATTCAGAAGCAGTTAAATTTCCCTCTCTGAATTCACCTAAGTTAAGTTTTATATAGCCAGCATATCTACTGAAAATCACCATGTGGTTTTTAAGGATATCTTCGTTCCCCAGGCGTTCCCCAAATTATATATGTAAAGATATTTTTTAATTTCAAAATCGATAATTAACCGTAGCTAACAGCGACAATGAGTGTTGCCGTTTTTTACATACACACGCACGCAACATGTTGACTAGCGTTTATGTGTATAAATATGTTTCTAAACATTTTATCGTTGTGTTTACATAAACATATGTACGTTACTCGTAAGCATTTGCATAAATTCATATTTACTTATGTATATATGTATGTATATGTATGTATGTATGTACTTATGCTCACCCTGCAAAAAATTGTGCGACTAATCTCTAAAGAGAGTATTCCGAGATTACTCTCAATCGGGTACAATAGGGCATTAATTAGTCGCAACTAGTCTCATACGGGTACTAATGGAGATCAATTAGTCCCCAACTCATCTCTAACGGGTACGATTTAATGATATATACGCACTTACATAGTCAATGCAATTTCATGTGCGGCGTTGGCACACAGAGAGAGTATTCGCCTAACAAAACTGAGCACCCCGGTTCGAATCTCAGCTAGCGCAAATTTTTATTTTTATTTTTTAAAAGTGACTAGTCGCTTTTTATACCCGTTCGGGTATAAAGGTGAACAATTAGTCTCTTCATAGGACATGCTCGAACAAAAGCGAGCAGTTCATTCCATATAAAGAGATCAAAAGTGGTATTAGTCGCATGCTCCTTTGCGATTGCTCCAGGAGTCATCCCGGATTAGTCCCATTTTTTGCAGGGTATCTACACGTTTATACTTAAATATTATAAAACATACATACATATTTATGTGCGTAAAAATAATAGATTTGAATGATATTTCCACACTCACTGTATTCGGGTAGAGAATATTCGATTTCCACCACAGCAGGAACACTGCGAGCATCGCCTCCTCCATCAACACCACTGCCACCACCACCACCGCCGCCACTAGAGCCAGTACCCGAGCCATTCCCAGCGGTTGTTGAGCCATCACAAGTGCCGCACAGCATGCTCATGACGTGCTGATTACTCAACCCAATTGTTGAGATGCCGTCAATTTGATGAATGCGATCGCCAGGCGCTAGAAAATCCGCAGCATGACCCAGTGGACTCAGCGCGCCAATAACAGGTGGATACGAAAGGTCGTTGCGTTCTGGCGATATGTGAATGCAATTTGTAATGCGTAAGTAGGTAGGTATGCCGCGAACGTCGATGAATGGAATGGATTGTCGTTGTATGTATGTATGTATGTAACATGAAATTAAAAGAATGAGAAAATGTAAGGTTGAATAAATAAACAAACAAATACTAAATGAAATTGCCAATTAGACGCCGAAGCCGTAAAGAATCGTAAAAAAATTTGTGGTAGAATAATTAGAAGCGCTCTGATTGAGGCGATATGTGGGTTGTCGGTTGCACTCTTATGGGAAGTAAATGCGCAAATGCATATGTATGTATTTGGGTGTGCGTGTTTGCGTAAGTGTATTCACAGGCTGCTGTTAAGTTCGCTTGCAATATGCATTTGTTTATTTACTTAACAGACAAGTGTTGTTTATAGATTTTATTGCTGCGATGTTTGCACACATCGATGTTGTGTATGTACATACATATGTAAAACGTACAAAAGGGGGCCTGCAACATAGTCAAAAGCCCAAATGTTGTTAACTTGAATCGCTGGCAATAAAATTGTAAGTTTGTTGTTGCAGCTTATGCCGTTTTAATGAGCGCATTGAAGTGTTCAATAAATCCATAAAACTCTGTTCCTTTATGAATGCAAGTATGTAAATACATATACGGTGACTTAAGCAAGTAAGTGTTCAAGTGTTGGGTTTTCTTTTTTAATATTCGCTTGCTTTTTAAAGTTTTTTTTTTTTATTTTTGAAAAAAATATTATACAAGCCTTTACCAAAACAAAGTACATATGTATGTAAATCAAAGTTTCAAAACTTTATACCAAAATTTAGGGAAATTCAACACGATTTCAACAAAATTTCGAGCTTTTTAATTTGCACCTTTAGAACATTTGCAGCTTTATAATTGTGCATCAAATTTTAATCTAATTAATTTTTATACGTTTAAAGCTTGCACTTTATTCGAATTGATTTTCATGCGCTATAAAACTGCATGCCCGAAAGGGTTCTAAAGATTCAGATTAAAAAGCTCGAAATTTTAATTAAAAATTTATTTAAATTTCCTAATTTTTTATGAAGTTTGACCCGTTGACTTATATAGTTTTGGCTAAAACTTAAAAAAAAATAACAAGAAACATTTTTTTCTTACTGATCTTAAAGGTCCTGACTTCGAAAAAAAAAATATTTTTTGCAAACTCCAAATTACAAATAAATTTAAATTAACTAAAAATTGTTTAATAGAACTTAATTAAGAGTTTGGAAGGTTTTTTTTTAATACAAATATTTATATCTTTAAAAAAAAAGTTACCTTCTTGATATTTCCAGGACCTTCTAAGGTAGGTTGGAGGTATAGTATAAAAAAGTTTCGCAAATTAATTTCAAAATTCCGTAAATTTGTTTATTATTACGAATTTTTCTTCTTCTTTAAAGGCCTAAACTTCAGCTTTAAAATGATACCAGGACAATTTTCGTAGCTACATATAATAGATTTTGAGATATTCATAAAAATAAACTTGCAAAATTCCGGAAATTGTAAAATTTAGAATTTTGAATAACTTTCGAAAAAAAAATAAATTTTTTTCCATGGCACCAATTTGTTACATATGTACATACATATATGTATGATAAAAGAAAATGTCTACCCAAAATTCATCCAAATCAAAAATGCTCAATTTGACATGGTTTGACCCCCATACATATTTATGTAAATAAACCTGTTTTTATGCCCCATACCCCATACTTATGTAAATTAGTGCATACATACATACATATGTGCCAAAAAATGATGTTAAATATGTGCGACACCTATGCCTGCGTAACTGTGAAATTTGATTATACATATTTGTGCGTAGCCAAATAAATTTTCATTTCCTCCTGCCACAAATCAAGTCATTCATGCGACCAAAAAACGACGCAACGAAATGGCTGAGTGCCAAGTTAAACCAACATGAAAATATGTATGTACATATATTTGCATATGTAAACATGTACATATATATTTTTGTTCAAAATACATATGATCACCGAAAAAAAAGCGAGGAAAATGTTAGAATTAAATTTTCTTACATGCAATTTTGGCACATCTTATAAATCATACAGCTGCAAGTAAGAGAAACCCTTCTTCAAGGTAGACCGACACGAGTTTTATACGTTGTTACATATGTATGTACATATTTGAATGCCGTTGGGACCAAGCAGGGATGCCAAATCTGTGAAATCTAATTAGTAATAAATTTATGAAGAAATCTAAAATTTATGTACACAGATATTCCAATTAATTTTCCATGGACAACCAAGGCCCTTAAAAATATTCTTTTTTTTTTGTCGAAAGAAATCTCTGAAAAATCCGCTGTAGTATAATATCGACTATAGAGAGCTTTTTTTCTATACAATTTACAAATTTGATTTGGAAACAAAGCTGCTTTGGCATTGCGCAATATTCGGTGCCGAACTACAGAGGTCACCAGAAGCTACATGAAAATCGTTCAGAATTTGGAATCAACCGTTCAGCTTACCTCCCAGCTCAGCCGTTAGCTCTACTTCGCAACACTTTAAACATTCGCATCAACACTAGCATTCGCATCAAATGATAGAGTAGCATAAGTTCTGATAGGATAGTTCTCTTTTCGAGGAGGAGCCTAACAAAATTCACCAGACCCGGTTGCACCTTCACGAAAAGGGTAGAGTAACCAACAGATTCAGGATAGACATTGTTGAAAGCACCCTCGAGGAGCGGTTGTAATTTTTTATATTCCGCCGAATATATTCGCCAATGAGCCTCTCTAGAGTTTTAAGAAAGAACGAAATCCTTTGGTTGCACATGAGGTGCCCTGCCTCCTTTTGGTAAAAAGACCACCTTCGCCTTTGTCCACTTGTACGGTATGTGAGTTAGGATTAAGCATGCTGTAAACCTCTAGGAAAACAGAGGTTGTAGGTTATGAGAGATTGAAAGTTGTCACCTAGGGACGAGTGGATCCTAGGACTGGACGTTGTGCCGGAGGTGTCGGCAGAGCAACCCGGGAAGAGAGTACTCATAAGGATCTCCAGCATTTCATCCGGTCACCGTTAAGCTTCTGGATAAAGTTCATACTTTGAAAAGATTTCGACAGAACTCTTCGCAGCCTGTTGGCTTCAGAGTTTTGTTTTATGTTGTTACAGAAGTTTGGCCAAGATTCGCGTTTCGCGCGCCTTATGGGCTTCTTAAAAAATGTGAGTGCATCCTAGTAGGGTGTTTGCTTGCCTTGATTGAAAAGCCACCTGCTGTTTTTCTTCAGTGCTGAATTCTAAGGACTCCACCACTAGGATTTCTTTTTGCCCTTCGGGAGGATGCTTGGGCAGGAGGACCTGAAAGCAGAATTGCAGACAGGGCTGCCAACTTGGCTCAAATTGTACCATTTTCGGTCCTATTTTACGCCAAATGGAAATAATGTAGAGGTAGTCAGAAAATTAGTGCTCTTAGGATAGCTGCCAATACCTTATCCGGCCAGGAAAACTGCTCGGCTAAGGGTGATGTCCAGTTCACATGAAATTGGCCCTTATAATTCTTTCTTTTGGCTCCTAGACATTATCCTCCTTACCAAATTACGCCCAGCTATTTTGCCTTTGTGCCGAGATTCCTTGTAAATTGGGTGCATTAAGAAGTGTTACCTCGTCATTTACTATTTTCTTTTTGCGATAAGGACAATGTCTGTCTTGCCGTTATTGGTATCAAGTTTGCTCTCTTTTGAGCATCTGCTGACGAGGTTGATGGTATTCTGTAAATGTTCTCCTAGAAGCTGGAGGCATTTTCCCGAGGCTATGCGGAAAATGCTATGACTTGGCAGTCAGTGCTCTCTAGGCTCATAGGAAGAGTATCAATCAAAAGGTTCCGGAGTAAGGAGGAAAGAACGACTCACTGACTAGAAGTCAAACGAACTCGTTTCTTTCTCGAGTTCCTGAAGTTGATGGCTTGATGACAAATATTTCTGAATTACAATCTCCTTATACTTAGTTTGCTGTAGGCACCTACATACATACTTATTCTAAAATGCTTCAGGAATCCTTTAAGCAGTTAAGAGATCGATCCTTTGCACCATTCAAATCCGGACCTCCCCTCAAAACCATTCTAATAAATTAAAACAAAAAATCAATATGAATTTTTCTCGTAAAAATTTTCAAATACTTATAAACGAATTATTTACCTCCTGCCTTATTTATGATAAATACGCTCCAAAACACCGAAGAATTGGCCAAAATATTAATGGCTCGTGTGTTGCGACCATATCATTTACTGTTGCCAAACGATCAACAAACATACATATGTACACAAGTTTGTGTTGTAACAATAATACTACATAATAAACCAAACGATAGCAACAACAACATTTGAAACTAGTCCAAAGTTGTCATTGTCGCGTAGCAGGAAATTTGGCTGTACGTACGCCTCCATTCTTGGCCCGCCGCAACATGCCGCGCCGGACCGTGTGGCCTTCTTCATTACATTTAGTCAAGCAAATGCAAATACTCGCACTTTTATTTATTATATATTTTTGTTAATGTTTTTCTGTCGCAGATTTTCCTTGTTTTTATGTAGATTTTTTTTTTTTTTTTAATTTCATTTTAGACCATTTTGCCGGCGGCGACAGTGATTTCTCATCCAACTATCCACCATGTGGCGATTACAGCAACAAAACAACGCCGTTGGCAAGCATGGATACATTGCGTCGCGCTGTGAGTGTCTAGACATGCGGTCAATAGCGAGAAGACAAGCAGTCAGCGAACAAAAAACAACTGCGATCACTAAATTTATACTAAAAAAATAAAAAATAAATATTAAGCATACTCGCCGTGGCTGCCAAGTGAAATTTGTAGCACCGCCCAACTGAATCTTCGTCGCCCCTTCGGTTGATTCATGCCAACTGGGCATTTTGACAGCGATTATCTGGGAAGCCCTCGCCGCCCGCTGGCGACTACAATGTACAAAGTATATAACAGTGGCAACTGCTGCACGCACAGTAGCAGCGGCTTCACATGGCGTCTGTTGTTAAGCCTTCAGCGTGGACCCTCCTTCACCCCTTCCGAGATTAGAAATCTCCAGCTACATGATTTATTTAAGCATCTAGCGTAATTTATGACATTTCTTAATCAGTTATAAGCAAATTTTATACTTAGTATGTAGTCATATGTATTAGAAATTGAAAAGCGCTTCCGAACAAATGCACGAAGAAGGAATTCGATTACATCATCAGATTTTATCACTTTGAGAGATTATTTTTATGGATTAAAATAATTTAATTGTTCATAGTTTAAAAAAAAAAAACAACAAAAGCACTTCACTAATCTTTATGTATGTAGGTATGTATATATGTAGGTACATATGTACATATCTTGTGTCTAAAAAGAACCCGGAAATTTCTTACTGGGCAGAGATGAGGGCAACTTTTTAAAAAACCAAACACTCGCACAAGAGGTGTCCGACCTGTAGAACCTATAGAATAGCAATCCAATCCATTCGACATGTATCCTAACGGGCCGTGCGCTGTGTATACTGCAGTATGTTTACAGGTATCTTATTTGCTCATTCCTAAAATAGCTTTGGTTTTAAGTGGAAGTGTCACCTCTGCTAGACCTAAGATCTCCCAGAGGGAGCCCTCCATATCCACCGCGAGGGCCACATTCAGTTCGGAGCCGCACCTTACTAGTTCGTCCGCTGCCTCGTTTCCGTAATGTCTCTTTGTACCGGGACCTGTATTAGGGTAATTTCATATTGATCAGAAATTTAGGTCAGCTCTCTCCTACATTCATCCACTAACTGCGATCTAACAGAGGCAGACTCTCTTCTGCCTGAATAGCCGCTTGGCTATTCGAGAAGACATTGTCCTGCGTTCTCGCGGGTACATTCTCTTTGATGCTCCTTACGTAGATTACTCACTATCCAAGTCTGGACGCAGTGATCAATCCCTGTGCCTTATGAATGGCGTAACGCTCCCTGAAGCATGATTGGTAATATTCAGTCCATACCCGGTGATTTGAAGGGTGAGAAGCTGAAGATAGCAAAATTTATCTTTTCGCTCTCCAGTAGCTCTTTCAGCTGGTCCTCGGAGAGGATTGGTAGAATGTTTTAGGGCAGAGGTTTCCACTATATCGACCCTGCACCCTACAAAGTGAGCATGTTGAAGGATATCCAGTAGCTCCCCAGCCGACTCGGTCCAGGAACCTTTTTATAAACGTTGGCTGTGAATTCCCTTTGACTAGGGCCGCTGAAGGGTCCATAGCCTACGTTGACCACTTTATTGCCTAAGACTACAATGCGACACGATATCCAAATGAGGGAAACCCGATTCATTAGTGCGATGAGTATTAATAGCTAAAAGCTGTCCCACACCAGGTTTGAGGTAAACTCGAGTGATTACAATGCAGAAGGACCTTGCAATTTCGCATTTCTCTATTTTCGCCTTGCATTTGCTGAGCTGCTACTAGACCCTTTTCTCCAAGGGCGATCCGCAGGCGGTCACTGGCGTACCCACACGTCGCATGACCAGTGATTTCGTTTCAAGGATACCATTTTTCAACCTCTTGTCAGACATGCCATATCCCGTAATCTTTGTAGGGCCTGGTACTTGTGTATACAAGTCTAATATTCTGACGCAATTGCAAATTTTTATCGCACCATAGGTTAGCTCAGAGCTCGGATTACGATTGCTTATCAAATTATATGCTATTTGGCGGCTTTTCAGAGACACAGTGATCTGGGAATAAATCAAAACTTTCAAAAATTGTAGAGTGTCCAGACGCTGGGCTGGAGCTGAGATGTCTAGGAGCCTGATTTCACACCCATACTGCTATTTTGGAAGTGAAGGGTCCTTGGCCAACTCCTCTTCAAGACAGTTTGTGATAATTCCCAACTTAATGCCGTCTGGTCGTAAACAAATATAAAAATACCATTAATAGGTCAGAGTTGGGGACTATTAATTTTATGTGCTCAATAAATACCGAAGATTTGTTACCTTAAAAGTTTACCCATAACCTTTCGATATGAAGGGCAAACAAAAAATAACCTTAGAAGAACTTGTTTTGGAGAAATTCGAAGAAGATTTTGTAATCAAAAAAATATTTACGGAGGTGCTCAAAGTGCTAAAAGTTTTTCACATATTTTATATGACGAAAAAACAATTTTTCGTAGAAATGGCATACACTCTAAAAAGTGCATGTAAAAGTACTACCTAAAAGTGTATATTTTTCAACCAGAATCCGTGTAAATATACGCACAAGATGTTCAGTATTGGATTTTGAACATGATATGTTTAGAACATACACATTAAATATTTTAAGTTGCAAAAAATTTTGAGGTAAAAATAAATTTTTTACTTATAATAAACATGAAGTGCCCATATTTACTCAATTTTAAACATTTTATATGTAATTTTGCTCTGCGCGACATCTTCTGCTGGTTACCTCTCTTTGTATGCGTAAATTTGAACAAAAATTTTTTAGAGCAAATTTTAAACATTTTATGTGTAAACTGTGAAATTATGAAAAATAAATGTTAAGAATTCAAAAAACGAGCGCCACACATATGATAAGTAAAAGTAAGCAGTGTTTAATTTAATTAAAACTTAACTTAAATTTGCATTCATTAAGAGAGGAAACTAATTACCTATCTTGCAAATTTAAACAAAAATTTTTTAGAGTGTAGAATTCTTGAAAATCAATATTTTCTGGTTGTCTTCACGAGACTTCCAATATTAATATCCACTTGTTTATTTAACCTTTTTTTAATAAAAACGATTTTTTATTAACATTGGGGTATATTTTTTCGGTATAGAAGAATAGAATCTTTTCAGTTTGGGTTTACTATATGTGAGTCCGCAGTTCTTTGAACATTTAGCGATTTTACCTTTTAACTCTAACAGTACAATGTCCGCGTAAAACTTTAGAATAATTATTTTATTCTTCGGTTGAAATTTGTTTTTTTTTTCTTTTTTTTTTTACTTATTGGGTTTTTTACGCTTGCTCGTAATAAAAACATATGTTATGGTACATGACACACAATTAACAATGCGCGAGTGTAGCGAATTTGAAATATTTATGCGAGCGATAAATCATTGAAGATTTAAAGTGAAATTTATTTATGTTTGTATGTCGACAATTTCCGCAGAAATCTTAAATTCTTTTTCATATGCTTCATTAAGTAGTCGTTTTCAGATTCTATTATTTAGCTTTGAAAGAATTTAAATCAGAGACACGCAGAGAATTTTAATTATTTTCAACTCAAATACAAAGATGTTATAAACGGTTTTATAAATTGAAAATTAAGTGAGAATAAAAATGAAATTAATACTACATACCGTCGCCTGGGTAAAAGATTGTCGTATGCGTCATACGTACGTGCGTAACATACGACAATCTTTCACCCAGGCGACGATACATAAATGTACATATATAAAGATCACCGAGTAGTGGCTTTATCAAAGTCGGTTTATAACGAGATGGTTGACATCACGAGAGATATTAGATTTGTAAAAATATTTTTCCAGTAGACAAATTTTTTCGCCCAACATTTATTTTTTGTTGAAACATTTCCTTACAATACTTTAACCAACTTCCTGTGGCACATTTATTTGCTCTGATTATGGTTTTTTGGGTCGTCAGAAGGCATATCTTCCATTGCCATTTTCTATATACATACTCAACGGTGCGGCATGTCGAAGTAATTGGACATTTATTACGGTACTTCTTCTCACTGTACGACGCAGATCAGGATTCCGCTTTTATTTCAGTTGTTAAGGAGCATGAATTCGCGATGCAAGCACTCAAAGCTGTTGATTAGCTTGGGGCACGTTGCTGAGGATTTTGATGTGCACTGATAATCGCCAATCTTTGTAAATTTTGCGGTTGCGTGAGCCTTATCATGAGTTTCATTTTACCCCAACAGGTCCACTTTTCAGTTTAGCTATAATTAGGCGAGATTTCGCTATTTCCACAAATGAAATTGCAAATTTCACATTCAGCGGGAGTTGTCACAAATGGTGGTGTAATATTGGCAAATGTTCGATATGCTACAACCAAATTAAAGCTTTAACTCCATAACCTACTTGTCACGCATTAACATGATAGCGCAAAAATTAAAAAAAATCGCCAAATTGGCGCTAATTCGCCAATCTGGACACTCTGCTCCCCATACAAAAAAAAAAAAAACTCGGTACTGTTTTTCACGGAGTTTCTTTGCAAAGAAATAAACAGGGTGAGCAAATAACTTTCCAATGATACCTCAAAAGTCTAAATCATCTGAGTTTAGTCCCTGTTATTCAATTTATTCTTAAACCAGTCTTTGAAAAAAGGTAAAAAGCAGCATCGAGAATCTCATTAGTGTGATTCCGTTGAAATTTTTTTTAATTTTTATGCACAGTTTTTTAGCTTAAACTCCTCAATCATCTGAGGGGATTTTATGGAAATAATCTTTAATAAACTATTTTTATTCATAAAAAAAACTCCATTATTGGAGGTGTTTTCAAATCGGTCCAGCTCACATAAATCTTAATAATTTTTCGAAATATTTTGGTGAAGGTCTTCAAATATAATAAATTTTGTAATCCCGGCGGAAAAAACCCCTACTTTTTTTTGGTAATGCAGTCTAATGTACCTTTGTACATACGTAAATATGAATGATAAATTCTCTTATGAGCCAAAACATTTTCGGAGCAATTTTTCATTAATAAAATCTAAAATTCAAACTCTCAATCTCATCGCATATTTATCATCAACTGTCACATTCGATAATTAAACGCACATCTATTTTGATCGGATAATTTGCGACCGTTCTTTGGAGAGAATAAATAAGGAGTAGGTAATCCACTTGCAGATTATGTTGCCAGTCCATCAATCAATCAAATAAATAAATAGGGCCATGCGTGTCAAGAATTTTGAGGACACGCGTTGGCTTTCGGAGATTTGAAATGTCAAATTTCTTAGAATGTAAATTGAAACCCATCTTTATTGCACAATTATGTTTGCATGCATGTATGCACATATGTATAGTTGAATGTATGTATGTATGTAGCTTATGTATCTATTAATGCTGCGTGACAAACACACAAAGTAACCAAAAAAAAATAACCCCTTCACTGCCGCATGGCGCAACAAAACGGAAGTGGAAAGAGCTGCTGCTCTGTGTTGAGATTTGGAAATCATTTCGAAATACATAAATACATTTCAATCTTAATTTGGAAAAAGAGTGGCACTAATTGTTGTGGATTAAGTGAGGGTAAAAAGGGTAATGGGCGAGCGTGCAACCGCATGAGTCCCTATACAAGCGTGCCGTAATTAGTAACACAATTCTGTTTTTAATTTTATATAATTTGTTGTACAAAAAAACAAAAGTTTTTACTAAATACATTAAGAGTGGAAAATTTGGCTAAAGAATAAGTATGTACTTGAGAGGTTATTGCCTCCGTAGGTATGTACTCACTCACCTACGAATGTGATGCCCATATTGAGTGCGCCGTCACGTGGCAATGTTATGGTGGCATATGTGGTGCCACGATCGGGTGCCAGACCCGAATCCTCCGATTGTGCCGGACTCATGGCGCGATCAACTGTAAATAAAATGAAAAGAAGAATACCAAATGCAAATTAGTAAATATTATCATTATAGTAGTGTAGTAGCTGCTTTAATTTTTCTTTTGTTTTGTGTATTTATTAAATGTAAACACAAAGGCAAAAAATATACATATGTAAACTTGCGCGGAATCGCGTTGAAGTTTTGCTAGCGGAAATTTAATTTTGCGGGCTGCTCGAGATCGCATGTGATCATTTTCCAAATATTTTAATTCTGAAAGGCGAAAACTTTAAACAAATTTTAGAGACTAAGGAAAACAAAGAAGCATATATTACATCCATACATACATATATTAATGGGTGTATGTTAGGGCGGGTCATTTTTTTTTACTATGCGGTATAACAAATGAGGATTCTGCGTGTAATTCTAAGCAAATTTGCCGAAAACCCATTGGTCTAAAATTGTGTCTAAAAATCAATTCGGACTTCGCCAAATTTCTAAAATAGGTTTCGAAAAAAATGTGAAAATCTTCATCGCTGCGCCCTCCCTTGGGAATTTTAAGAAAAAGATAAGTGCAGTAATGGATTCATCATACCAAAACCGACTATAGCATGTTTTAAGCAATATTTATTTATATATTTTCGCAATTTGAAAAACTCCAAATTGAATTTAGACACATGGTTTCTTCGGCAAATTTCCTTAGAGTTACACGTAGAATCTTTCTGTGCTATATGCGTATAGTCAAAAAAATCTCCCATACAAATTGACCCGCCCTAGTGTACGTATGTACATAAGGGTGCCTCATCAAATAAAGTTGCGGGTTTTCCACCGGAATTGTAAAAAGTTTTATATTTTAAGACTTCCGCCAAAATATTTTCGAAAACTATTAAGATTTACCTCCGGAAATGTCAATTATATTTTAAATAAAATTAGTTTTTAAAAATATTTTTCATCTGAGTTGGTTTTGGGGGATAAATGTGTATACAAATTAATTTTATTTACAAAAAAACTTGATTTTTAAAACTCAAAAGTCTTAAAATAACAAATAAAATAGACGTTTTTTTTTATGGTGAGTGATGCCCCTAATGTACACATATGTATCAAAAAGTGGAAGGATGTACTTCAAAAACATACGTATGTATGTATGTAAATTAGACAATACTACCTTACAAGTAAAAATAAAAGTTTGCAACTTCGCAAAAAAAAATCTCCTTTATACCGAACTTTTTGGTCGCCTTTGTACATTTTGCGGGGACACCCACATTCGGCAATAAATTAGTTTTTAAATAGTTCTACGGGAATAATCAAAAAAAGAGTTTTAATTTACTGTTTTAGGGTGTTGATAAGTGATAGAACGGGGTATCCGAGGTCAGTGAATTCGAGACAAGAACATCGATGTACCATACTTTAAGTTTCGAATGTAAATGCCAAAGATATGACGAAAACTAACAAAAGGTGGGTTTTGCGAAAAAAAAAATTGTCTTTCGAATTTGCCTCACAAAAATACTTAAAAGCTCAGGGGTGCAAGGCACACTTTTTGTCTGATCCGGTCTAATGAACACACATACATGCATATGTATGTAAAAAACTGCAAATTCGCTAGCAAAAAAAAAAAAGTTGCAAGTTTGCATTTTCCTTTATCTGTTTTTTTTCAACCGATCTTTTTTACGCCACCGCAACGTTGCTTAAGCCAAATTGTTTGCCACTTCCTGGTGGTCCCATTGTAGCCCCGCTCGTTAACACTTTTAACATTTCATTTTATGCCCTCATTTTTGATACACTTCTTTCTTCCTTTTTCTATGGATTTTCCCTTTTGCAACGAGCATTTTACGATCATCATCTGCTTTGTTGTAAAATGTGTTAAACGCATTTTATTGTGTGAAATTCAGACGCTCCGCAGCCGCTGTTTTTTGCTCTTTCTGTTCGTTTTATTATTGCTCGCTGCTGCAGTGGCGTAAATCTCATCAATCATTGAAGTTGTTAATGGATGTGTCAGTGTTGCTGACCGCCCTCACCCCACGTTCGCGCGTTGCAATGATCAGTGCGATTTTTTTTACGTTGCAGCAGCACGGCCGTCAACTCTTTCATTTATGTACGAAATATATATTGGCTGAAGTGGGCTCGTAAATGTACAAATAATAGGGTTTGGTTTCAGGAGCATTCGCAATATATACTTGATAAGTACATAAGTGCATACATACACATGAATTCCAGTGATGTTTACATTACTCCCCATTTATCACACTTACAGTCATTCCTTTAAAAACTTGCAACCTCATTCTTTTTGCCGGTTTCCAAGATATACTAAATTGTTGGTATTTTCATTGTGTTGGCTCTGGAAGAATATCTAATCAAAATTGATCGATAAGGATCAAGTTCAACAAAAGAACACCATGTAGATGCACTTTAAGTCTCTATGCGGCTGATATCAATTGGAAAGTACTCCGTTTCATCAGGGACTCATATATGTATGTACAGATCTAAAACCCAGATACTGGTACTAACATCTCTTAATGGATACTCTGATTTATCGTGCAGGTTTAGCGGTTCACTTTTAAGTGAATTTCAGTCAAATTCACTTTAAATCCATTCAGTGTGTGTAGTTTCACTTTCCCAATTTTATGTCGTTAAAAAGTTTATACATTTCTTCATTCCATCTTCTCCGATACCCGTCGTCCACGCGAACACGGCCATAGATCTTGCGTTGAATGGTTCTCTCGAAAGCACCCACAGACATCTCATCTTTGTCGACGTCGTCCAAATTTCGATGCCATATAGACGAATGGTCGAGATGAGAGCCTTGCAGATCGTGATTTTTGTTCTGCTTCCAACGAAGCACCTGTTGGCAAGAGTAATTTTTCGCTTGATCTCCAGGCTGTTGTTGTAGACGTTGTTGAGATTGTTTAAGCTGAATCTAACGTAGACAAAGTCCTTCACTACTTAAAATTGAAAGCTTCCAACTGTGACATGTGTCCCGAAATGCGTGGACTCTTTATAAACAGCCAGAAGGTTTGTTGTCTTATCCTCATTCCGACCACTTATGCTTCTCTTTCTAATTTGGGAAATGCTGCGCCTACGTGCCTTAGTTTCAGACTGACGATGTCGATATCATCTGCAGATTGGCAGCTCTTTTTACGCAACCCAGCATCAGATTGAAAAAGTAGCACGAAAGTGAATTGGCTTGTCTAAAATCTCGTTTGGTCTCAAACGGCGTGGAGAGGTCCTTCCCAACTTGAACGAAGCTGCAGGTTGTGCTCAACGTCACTCTACAGAGCTGTTTTAGTTTTGTGGGAATCCCAAATTTAGGCACGTCGTCGTACAACAGCGTGCTTCTCTTCGTGCTATGAAAAGCAACTTTAAAATCGACAAAACAATGGTGTGCTTAGATTTGCTTATATAGTGTCTTCTCCAGGACAAGACGTGCTGTGGAAATCTGGTCAATGGAGAATTTTTCAGGTATGAAGTCACACTAATAAGGTCCGATCAGTTGGTTCATGAAAGGCTCCAGTCTTTTACATGTAATTGGCGCAAACTGTGGGATATCCCTTAGTCTTCGGTCATGTATGCATCAGACCAAATTCAGCTTAACAGCTGGTACATGCGCCCCAATAAATCTTCGCCACCGGCTTTAAATAGCCCAGCCGATATTTCGTCGGTCCCGGGGGCCTTGTTGCTCGTAAGGCACCTTATTGCTGCTCTCACCACATCTCGATCGGATAGAGGGACGTGAGCTTCGTCCCTATACTTTGGCAATTCAAACGCGTTGACCATTTGATTGCTTAAATCTCTCTCTGCAAATTTCGCCAAAAAAAAAACCTCTCTGATACTAAGTTTTCCCAGACTTTGGTCTCTACATCTAATGAGAGTGCTTAACTCGGGTAATATATTTTTAATTTCCATGTGAACTAACTCGTCAATGCTATACGTTTTTAAAGTATTGCTACAAAAAACCAATAAATATATTTCAGTCATACAATCACTACTAACTACGCCCGATTCCACGAATTTCAAAAAGCAAAAACAGTTCTTTTTTTATTTACATACATACTTTACTTGCGAAAGCATACACAAATTGAAAACACATTTTTTACGTTTGCTAGCGTTTTGAACTCGCACACACCAGGCATACGACATTCGACACACGGCATAAAAATATCAAAGACCTCGATTGCCCATACCTAGAAAAAAACATTGCAATATTTTCTTAATTTATTCGTCACCAGCAGCGTTAAGAGATCAAAGACGCACCCAATTTGCATGCAGAAGCGCAGAACGGTTGCGGTGAACGGCTGGTGTTTGGATGCTAAGTCAGTCGGTCGCTCGCTGGCGGTTCGCACAGGCGTTCGGAACGGTCGCTTTGATACGACTTCAGTACAAGAACAAAAGTTGCAACGCAACGCATGACCAATGCAACAATTCACAAGAAGATAGCCAAATCAAATTGTAACGCTGTGGGTGGATGGATGGCGCGCGATCGGCATTTGCCGCTTTTGTGCTGAAAGCTTTTACAAATTTAGGTGCTGCACGTTCGGTTGCCTTGAAAGGAAATTACGAAGCAGAAGGCAGTTAACAGTGAGTGCAGCTACCAACGCTGCAAAAATGCAGCGGGACTTGTAGAAAGAAATAGAACAATCTCTTCATATCTCTTTAAACCGTGACTTACTATGCTGCCGCTTTGTGGAAATTAATAAAAATAAAAATAAATGTTAACGACTGTCGCTCGGAATAAATCACCAGGTCAACTGGGACTCATAAAGTTTGTGTCATTTTAGGAAAATGTAACAGATAAATATATTACTGTGAGTACAGTGTTCATCGGATAGAAGCACAAAAATACCATGGTGATGAGAGGAGATTAAAGTTTCATACTGACAGCGTTACGGGCACTGAGTCTTCAACCAGCAAGGCTAAGGGTGAGTCTACCGCTCCATTGATGGCAGCTAATTCAACCTGAAAGGCATTGCAGAAGTCCGGAAGCCTGCACATAGTTTTGGTGTTTGAATTTCCGACAGAAGAAACCTCCACCAACACTGCCTCCAACTTTGATCCGTCCGGGAAGAAGTGTCGCGCTCCCTTCTTCGAGTAACCCCACCCTACTCAGTCCTCTCTTGAGGGAATATAGGTAGAGAAGGCGCTTCTGGGAGCCCTTTCGGAGGCACTGTATTCTATGTGTTCAGGACGAAATCAAAGCCCTCCAGAAGTCCAGAGTGTTACTACCCGGTTTCCCTGAGCTTAATAGCAGTTCGAGCTGTGACAATTCTCTCTGCAATATCCGCCGCGTGCCGTGTTCAACATCTATATGTTAAGCGCCAGTGTAGGCGTAGCTGCTAATGCTCCTCTAATTCCGATTAGGGCGATCCGCTTGTACCTCTCCAGTTGTTTTACAAGTGTAGCCTTCTCTAGTGAGTTCCTAGGCTTAAATCTGGTTCCATAGGCCTATTTAGGTACTTTGGCCGAGAGACCTCACCTTTTATCGATAGCTCCTCTACAGCAGTACAAGGCAAAAGACGCCTTTCTTACCCTTTGCTCACTGTTAGGCTCCCACGAGAGCTTCCTATCTAGAATAAGTACTTGACCCTGACTGAGAGCCAGGTCTATTAGTCTCTCTATCGTTCTTAGCAAAAACGAAGACAGACTGATTGGCCTAAAATCCCTAGCGGAAACATGAGAGTCTTTTCCGGCCTTCGGGATGAACACAAAACTGATTACCCTCCAAGCCTTGGGGATGTATACGGTCCTCACGCAGTTCGCATAAATAGGAGCTAACCAATTGCACGACGCCTCCAGAGTCCTTTGAAGCTGCACAGGTATGATGTCAGCGGTCCCCGGCGACTTAAAGGGTTTGACCGAATTTATCGCCCAGAAGATCGGAGAAGTACAGGAGCTGAAATATAAAATATTGCAAAGTAGTACATTTGACTGTACTGCGAAGTAAGTACGACGTATAAGAGGTATAAAACAAGTACTGTACTTCCGAAAGAAGTACAGTTGTACATATAAACACCTAGTCTGGTCAAAAAAACTTTTCATCGATTTTGTTAGTGGTCCTGTAAAATCAGACATTTAATATCTTAGAACGCCAGGATGCAGACCACCGGTCTTATTAGTCCCGAATATGTACGTATGTATGTATTTATATAAAAATATTCGTTTGTTAGGTATATCTATAGTAAAAAATATATTTTCCATCCGTAATTCAAACTGTGGCAGCTATTTGGAGGATAATGTGGTAAAATTATCTCCAGACCGTCCAAGATCATGGAATTAACAACGCTTGTTGAATTAAAGTTATTTGACACCTATTTCCAGGACCTAAACAATCTTGAGTTCAGCGAAAAGGTTTGGAGCTAAACCTCTTAAAATGGAAGATGGAATTCACAAACTTTACTTCATAAGAACGGAAATGATACAAACTCGCATTGTTGTAAAATACTCTCAATTCAAGTGATAATGAACTGGAAGCACTGCTCTGAGTACCTTACCTCAGCACATTTAATAAAGAATCAGGAGATACAATTTTTTAAGTGCTTTCAGTGAATTTGTTAAAACTTCTTTGGAGTGGTTTATAGGTTTGAGGAAATCAATGGAACATTGACGCTCACTCAAGTGGTTACCGACTGTTAGGTGCAGGGGACCAAAGCGCAACCACAACGCCAAACCAAAATCAAGAACAAATGTGGAGCAAAGTATTAAGGGGAAAACCAAAGACGAATGCATATGTACATATGTATGTATATGTATATGTATGTATGTATATACGAGTATGTGGCTGCCGGCACTTTTGCTGCCGCTTACGAGAGTGGAAACGAGCGGATGTGCAAATGATGCGCAACGTACGCAATTCGGCGGTCGCACGTAATTATAAAGTTGTTGTAGTTGCTTGCAATCATTTATATATGTACATACATATGTAACTAAACATGTACGTATTTAGTTGAATGCATCATGTGCATGTGAATGTTTGTATGCAATGTTCATGCTACATTAGACACGTGTAGATTAGGCATATATAAAACTTTTTTCTAAAATTGAATATACCTATGAAGAGAGAATGTGGAATGATGAATAACCATCAAACATAACGTTTTTAAAATAAGTTCTCGCAGGGAACTCGGAGAAAAAAAATTATAGCAGAAAAAAAACACATGTATGTACATTAGGGTGGTCCAAAAGTAGAATTTTGTATGCTCTCACCCTCTAGGATTGTGCTATACCGAAAAAAGTATACCCCCATTTTTTATTTTGATATCAAAAAATATTTAGAGGTCGCTCAAAGCGCCCAAAGTTCTCCATGTATTTTATATGGGGGAAAGCCAACTTTTCGTAGAAATGGTATAGCATTCTTAAAAATCAATATTTTTCTATCGGGAAACTCTGTTTCTCTGCAGAAGATTCCCAATAATAAAAACCAATTGTTTATTTAACCATTTTTTCATCGCACCTATAATTTATTTGTCCGCCAAAAACCCCGAAAAATGTAAAGTGCAAATTTCAAGACGCTATAAAATCGCGTTGATTTTTCATAATGTTTTTTTTTTGCTGATGGTGCTAGCCATTTTCTCCCATACAAACGAAATTTTCGAGCCTACTTTGTATGGAAGAAAATTCACAACACGTCAGCCAAAAAAATTATTAAAAATCCACGCGATTTTCTAGCGTTTTAAAATTTGCTAAAAGTCCTAACTAATAAAAAATTCAAAATTCACTTCTTGATTGATATGATGGATTTCATCGAATTACAACTCCCCACATCGTTTTATAAAAAAAAAAAATATTAGTCACGATTTTTTCCATTTCAGTGACGATGTTTGTTAAGTCTTTTTGCATTTCAGGTGACGTTATGTATACATATGTATATACACGAGATCACATAAGTGTACTTAACATATTTACATATGTGTTTGTGTGACTTTTTTTAAAGTATAAAATAGTTTTTAAGTTTACACAACCACAAAAGCAACAAAACACTAAAAAATATGCTTTCATAAAATTTTAGAATAATAACAAAATGTTCAAAAAATAGCAACAACAACAAAAACAACAGGCATGTATTACAATTATATAAAAGAAATTGATTTTTGCGTCACTGTGCTGTTCCGCCTCCACTTAAGCATCCGCCGCCGACCGTCGATTTAGGCACACCAAAAATAGCCTTCTCCCCTTCCGTTGTTGTTGGTACACGCACATATTATGTACTTGCATGCATATGCACATGATCTGTTGTATGTATGTATGTATGTATGTATGTTTCTGTACTTGCTTCCGCACGCCTGTTTTTATGCTTCATCAGGCGCATAAAATTGTTTGTTTACATTTTGTTGCGTGCGTGGCGTAAATATGTACGCTTGTTCTATTGCTGTTCTAGTACTCTGATTAACCGTGCGTAGCATGTTCAAAAAAAAAAAAAAAGGAAAAACAATAAAAAAAAAAGTAGCCACACTAATACAAACATACATACAAACATACCTTAAGTACTTTTAAAAATATATTTTTTATGAGTACATATTTTTGCTTAATTTTCTTTTTGCAATTCAGTCCGATTTCAATAAAAATAAACTCATTGAACATTGGCCGACCTTTGGTTTTTCAATTAGCGCAAATTTATGTATTTTTTTTTTGTGTTTGTTTTTGTTTTATACTTAATTGCCTTATTACGTTTTTGTTTCTATTGTGGCCTTACAAATGTATAATTCGTTTTTGCGCTTTCGCAATTATTTTGGCTTTGTGTCTGTTTACGATTTGGGAGGGCAAGCGAAATTTAGGTTTAATACAATTGATTGACCGCTTGTTTTGCTCACGAAATATAATTTAGTAAGCAACGAAGGTCAATTTCTACAGAGGGTAAATTAGGAAATTGAGTTAATTAGAAATTGGATGTACATTAGCGTGGGCCATAAACCCTTTTTTTTAGAAGTTTTATTGGTAATAAATGCTCTGAAAACCATCTGTGTGAAAGATGACAATTTTTGGTCAATATCTTCGGCACGACCAAGTCCACGAAAAGGACTATCTAAACCACTAATTCCAGGATATCTTGCAAATAGGATTGGAAATGGCTACAGAGCGCTCTTGACCTCCAAGACGATTTGTGCTTACCATAAATCCTGCTCACCATTGAAGCCTGGACAAAAATCTAGACCATCATGGTGGAACAAGGACATTGGAAGGCAGAGAAGAAAAGTGAAGGAGTTCTTTAAGTTGGCAAAGCATGCTGTTGGAAGTGCAAGGCCTTACTATCGATATACAAAAAGGAGATAAGAAAGGCTAAGAGAAATTTCTGGTAGAATTTCTTCGAGGGTATAGAGAAGGTTTCGTAGGTATCCAGAATTTGGAAGATGCTTTCCAAATCTCTTACAGTATTTTCACTAATCGAGAAAAAGACTGGTGAATGGACTACAAACACCAAGGAAGTGCTAGAGGCTTTATTTGAAGCTCACTTCCCAAGCTGTTCTAACAATGACGTTGATGGATAAGCATCACGTACTATGACAGACGATGATTGTAGAGACCTGCTATCATCAACAAGGTTAACGTGAGCTCTAAAAATTTTCCAAGTCCGGATGGGGCCTTTCCAGCGCTTCGGAAAAATAAATTGCTTTTCTGATATCGAGACCTTGGCAGATCTATAAAATTTGCTTAAGCAATACACAATTATGTCCCCAAAAAATTAAGAGTTGCGAGTTTTGGTACTAATATTAAAACTAGGTAAAAGCAAGGCAATTAACGTAAGAACATATGCGGGGAACTAAAAGACAAGCTTGTCTAAGCATCCCAGGAGGAATGTACACCAATCCCCCACACACTTCAACAAAATACTAAATCTGCAACCGATAGACTTGGCAGCAAAAAACTCGGCTGAGAAATCACCGCTAAGCCTAAAGGCAGCAGAAATGTTTACTCGGTGACATTTTTGCCACAGACCATCTCGGCCGGATATGCTCTATACAACGCCTCGATGCCGTCTAAAGCCATAACTAAGATTTTCTCGACAATGTTCTCATGCAATAGAATCTGGGCAAGTCCTAGCATACTAAAATTAATCAGAGATAATCACTTCTGGCGCTGAACAGATTCCCTCCCCAGCGATTATCTGTCGTCGTGCCTGGACGGAGACTACCACGCAATATGTATCTTGACTTGGGTAACCAGTTCAGGTAGATTTTCTCTAGTATGTTTACGTCGGAAGCGCTAGGACAACATCTGTCATGCGACAGCCTTGAAAGCGCAACCTTACAAAGCAACATTTAGGTTACCCTGAAGCAAATTGATCTTCTTAGAGCCTATAGAGACTCCAGAATAACATTTTCCCTTTGCGATAATCGCTTTAGATATTGGAAAAATTTCCCTAACTGAAATACTTTTAAGCAGCGCCTGGACTGGCTGTATCCTACGAAATCCTACCTGGAGTAAGCAATCCTGTTGCTGGCAAGTTTTGTTTTCTGACAAGGGTTTTCTGGACACACTCTGGCGATTGAGAACCATGACTATCAGGATATTTTCGCCTAAGCTTAGCTTTCTGTACCAGAGGTTGGACTGACTGCAGCATACAAAAACTTAACAGAGATTTTCATTTCATCGCTAGAATTATAGAAAAGGCTCAGTCTTACATTTAATATTAGGAACTATGTGAGAATTCTGATTAGTAATTGAACCGAACTTGGTGTTGCACCTCGCCAACTCATCGCCGTTATTTAGCATATCTGAATCCATCAGCTCCAACAGCTTTCATTAGTTTTTATTCCGTCATCAACGATTAGGAGTTCAGAGTCTTAACAATTTTCACCATGGCTGCCATTTCGCAGTGTGGAAAAGTCCTCCCTCCATAACTTCAGAGTGCTCCGGACGCCCTTTTTACTTTTACAGGAGGTAATTTTGGAATGCGCGTTATTTGAAAATTGCATGGCATTCTAGCATTATTGGAAGATACCACTCTGTGCCCCAACATTTTGCAAATTTCTTTTGATTAGCAACATTAATTGTTGACAGCCTGTCATAATTTGGCGGCAAAAAAATAAATAAAAATTGCAATTTGATAAAAGTCAGCCAGATGGAAAAATATTGAGATCTTTCCTTCCAGAACTAGATTCTTCACGATATTTGTATAAGGATGTATGCACATATGTATGTATGTATGTTGCATGATATTTTAAACACTCACACAATATCTACATTTAGAGCACGCCATATTGCTACTCCAGAATGTACAACGCATCGCGTGCCTTTTTCAATTTACTCCGCTCAATGCAACCGACTCGACGCATCGTTCGCTGCGTTTCATTGAAATTGCAATGCCATTTGCTGCTAATTTATCTGCAACAGTTGCATCATTCGCAGCGGCAAATTCTATTTGAATTTTATCTTAAATTCGGAAATGTTTTACAATAAACGGGGCGCATTAGGCGAATATATTTGTGTGCTATTTGTCTGCTTTAAATTGGCAAAAAAAAAACAATGGAAAAGTGAAAGTGCAACACAGCGCGTAAAGGAGTATCAACTAGATTCACGCTTCCTGTGTAGACTTCGATTCACTCGTTTGTTGTAATTAAACAGATCACTTGTCACAGACATACGCCGCAATACGCAATCAAACAGCAAAACATATACATACATACATACATATCCATTAATACTTACATACTACATATGTTTGTACGAGTATATCACAATCCTCGAGTCTAGCAAATGGCTAACTGAATGCAATTTTCACACTTGAAAAGGCGAAACAGCGAAAATCCGTTGCAAACCCCCAGATTGCTTAGCAATTTACCCTACCATTTGCACTAATTCCATATTCGTCTGCCTGTGTGCCCGCTACCGTTCTCATCATCGAACGTGGTCCCGCCTATTTACTGATCTATAAACATTTGGCTGTTTTGCCTTTTAAGTTTCACTTATTCTGAGTTATGCCACACGAATGTTGCGGTCGATTGATGCTTTCAGCCACATTTGCGCTTTAATGCTTAATGCTTGAAATACAATACCGGCGAACGGCAAACTTCGCCGAATTGGGCGATGCNCTTACTTTAGTTGTATGCTTTTCAGCTAGTCAACAAGAAGTGACATGTTTAGATTTTCGAGTTGTTCTTGTGTTCTTTGGTGCTGAGCGAGTTGATGGAACCTTGTTTGCGTGTTTTGCTTTTGTGAAAAATATTTGTATATTTGTGGTATAAACAAAGTTGTCAGCTTTGATATTTTGAAGAGCGGTTCGACATTTTACGATTTTACGTAGCGCTTGGCAAATTCAAACTCAAATTCAAATTCGTGATGACCCTACAAACTTCTGATGCTTAGTAGGACTGCTTGATCTTACTGACGTGGAGATTAGGTGGGTGTTGATGTAGCAGTAGACAAAACGGTAGATAATGATGATCCTCAAAGGAAGATTGTCGCTGGGTCGCTTAAACCACCAGTCTAAGCTATGAGACAAAAGTTAAATACTTGGCGGATGAACTTGGTCCATATTTGGTGCGCCTAAAAGAGCGACGTATGCGTGTTGTGGCTTAGGTGTGATTGGGGCCTTGACCGACGAGCAGTTCTTACAATATATCAGGACTTGTTTGTGGCTTGTGCCACTTATTGGTCTGCTGTTTGGTGTGAATCTGTTATGACGGTTGTGAGTCGCCAAAAGATTTTGTCGTGCCAGAGGGTAATGCTGCTGGCTTGTCTGCCGGTATGTCGCAGGGTTTCCACTAATGTACTATAGGTGTTAATGAGAGCGACTCCCGCGATGGATGGGTGGCTTAAGGATGCTTATGTGCAGAGACGATCTCTGTGGAAGATGATGCTGACTACTAAAGAAGTGGCAGGCCCGCTGGTACAATAGTTCTAACGAGCGAGTGCATTATGAATGCATTCGGGATGTTAATTATATCCGCGAAAATCTTGTTTCTAAATTTTGTCTGAGTCTGGTTTCCTACTGACTGGACATAGGCAATTCAACGAGATTCTGCAGAAACGGATAAAGGGCACTGATCAACGTATTGTTTTGATTCGCTGGATTTCTGAGCACCGTGGAGTCAAGACATCGTCGGCAGGTACCCACGTAAAATGCATCAGTGGAGCTCAACAAAAACCGAGAATTTCCTAACTAGACTAGAATTTTATCAAGGCTCTCCCCAAGCAGGGCGCTATTTTTTACTATCCGCGGGCTACTTTTGCGGAGATGAGCCTCATGTTAGTACTGAAGTTGATTGGAGTATGCTCAGGTGGAATCATCTGAGCGCTTTTTATTACGCTGTGAAGATTATGCGAGGCAGAGGTTTGAAAAATCTTTTCTCGAGAGAGAGCTGGGAAGCGCTCTGGGACTGAAATAACAACATTTGCCAATCCACTTCACATAGCCTAATCTAACCTAACGTAACTTCACTACTAAACCGATATGACTTAAATTTTATATTCTTGTATGCCATTCAAAAGTTAGTAGGTTAGGTTAGCTTCACGTCATGTGGCAGCTGGTCAATTTGCCAGCACACTTACGCCCACAAATGGGACTTTTGTGATGTCACAGAGATCTAGAAAACGCCTACTACTGCTTGAGTTGTTGTTGTTTGTGGAATCAGCGAATCTGAGTAGCTGCCATTTTTTCACTTTGCCGCTGCGCTTAGATCGTTTAAAAATGCTGTGACCAAAAATGTGTGCCGTCTCCTACACAGTAAGTGCGCGATAGCCTCAGGTTCTTCTACATCAAAGCAGCTTCTGCAGAACTCAAAGTGCGGTAAGCATTCAAATATCTAATGACATTTCTCTCCTTTTCAAGGATAGAAGCTCTCACGATTTTCTCATGTATCCCACGCTCACTTCTTCCAGGCCGATGGCAGTGGAGACGAAGTACCTTTTCTTTCAAGCTAGTCTGCTTTCTCGTTTCCTGATATGCTGGTGTGAAGTACTTTCGGCCGTTTGCTAACGTATCCAAATTGATCCTGACGGGTAATATGTTATTGAATATAGCTATTAAGTGCACCAACAACTTTCCGGAAAGCGAAAGTTAAAGACCATCGAAACTTTGAACATCCTTACTGTACTTGCATATACCCATTTTCGTAAGAACATTTTTTTCCATAGTTTTTCTAGCTGTGATTTCTCGTGGGAATCTTGAGTTTATTACAATAATGAGCGGCAATACATGTTTCTGTCGCCATTAAAAAGCTTACTTATTATTATTTTTTTTATTACACTGGATCACAAATTTTAGTTTTTTTTTTTATTCTCCAGACGCCATTATCCAATTCCTATGTAGAATTCACCGGTGATTCCGAAAATCGAGTTAATTTTTTTTTCTATGGAT
The DNA here is from genome assembly GCF_001687245.7 of Rhagoletis zephyria. Lineage (NCBI taxonomy): Eukaryota > Metazoa > Arthropoda > Insecta > Diptera > Tephritidae > Rhagoletis > Rhagoletis zephyria. Next base: position 10,629 of record NW_016162413.1, on the reverse strand, counting down.
ACTTTTTCGAGATATTTGAAATTTTCCGTTATTCAGCTGAAACACAGTGTGGTTCCACTTAATCACGTATATATCTTACGAACCAATTGACTAGTCGTAATACGGACAAAGAAATTCTTCATAAACCGTGTATACATTACTTTTCAATAGGCCTGGTAGTTTCTGAGAAATTAATTATTAATGCTGGATTTCCACTAGGCATTAAATGGAAAAAAGGACAAATGACAAAGTCGGGCATTAAAAAATAATCGTGTCATTACATTAAAAAAATTGGCATTAAGTTCATTTCCACATAGCATTTTTTTAAATGGCATATATTTTTGGTCATTTCAATGCCTAGTGGAAATTCGGCATAACTCCAGATTTTTGGTTTTTTACTGAAAAATTAAAAAAAATCGAACGTAAACAGGGGAAAAATAAAAAGCAACGACTGTTTTTTTTTTTGTTAACTTTCATTGGCTTTCATTTGCCTATATTTCGTATTACGATAGGTCAATTGGTACGTAATATTAACGTGATTAAGTGGAACCACTCTTTTTTAAGCTGAATTGCAGTAAATTGCAAATATATCAAAAACGTGTGAAAAAAAATTAACTCGATTTTCGGAATCACCGAGCAGTTCTACATAGGGATTGGATAGGGGCATCCATAGAACACTTTCGCTGTAAACCAGTGTTATTTACATACTTTCTTTCAGTTTTATCAATGTACTATTTCATTCAAAGCCTAATAAAGATTATAAATATACAAACACCCATACAATCTGTAACGCCCTTTAATGCGATTGTTTGACAAATTAAAGGGTCAGCAACATTTTGCTGCAGTGAACCCTACACATCGGCTGCGATTTGCAGTGTAATTCCCTAATAAATGAGTGCAATTGACTGATTGTAATGAGGGAATATTCAAAATTATAAAGTACGAGAAATTTTGGGGGAGTAGTACATACAAATATATGTATGTGTACATACATACTTATATAAATGCAAGTATGTGCATATCTAATTTTCATATCAACAAATTGTACACATTAGTTCCCTTTTTTTTTTTGAATTCCTCAGGAGTGGTGTGAGAAATTACTGCCGCGGGGGGTAAAATACGATATGAATAACATGACAAATTTGTAGGCGGCATTATTTTGAAATCCCAGTTCGTGCGCTTGTGTGTCTACTTATGTAGGTGCACAGCGGCCGCCTCAATCAGGGGTTGACAAAGTGGTTTTGAATTTCTTTCCTTCGCGTGACTTTGTGTGGAAAAAAGTTTCACATTTTTCATCGTAAAGGTTACGCAGCATTGCACAGTTCATTGCAACTTAATGCTTGATTGCACTTGGCTGGCTGGTGGATTGATTTTCATTTCATGCTTTTTTTTATTGTGATTTTTATATTTTTCCTTTTTCCCGAAAAATGGAATTTTTTCACTTTTATTTCTACTCATTTACGTTCATGGATGGTTTTGCTATGAGAAGTGCGTCATTCCCATTTCTGCGATTGCATTGACGTCATTGTTTCAGAATTTTCATTGCCAACTGCCGGTGGCTGGCTGTTTTAATTTCTCTCAGATGTATTCATAGTAAATATTATCGCCCCTTTTTGTGTCTTCCAAGCACCTTAACATGTGTTTGGGCGAATGTAAATGTTGCAACATTCATCGTCGCTGTTTCGTTTGGAGTTTTTTTTTTTTGTTTTTGCTGGCTTGTTGCTTGAGTGCTGCAGCTCGAGGAACAGTAGTGAATCGGGTTTCCACTATCTTCTTCGCCTAACAATAGCTTCTTTTTCTTGTAACTGAGTCGGCTACCGCCTCTGTGTCCATAATGGGCTCGCCTCATTGCCACTCACTTTAAGCAGTCGCTTACAATTCAGCTCAACTAAAATTGCAATAAATCAAGATTTACAAAGAGCTTCAACGAGTTTAGTATATAAGATATATGTACTACAAAAACGCCTGTACGATGTACGCCGCAGGATGGCTGATAGCATCGCCAGCTCATTTCGAAGTGAGAGAAAATTGCGACGAGTTATCGCATACAGCGAACCGGCAAACACAAGCACTACGTCATCCTGGGACCGTCCGCTCACTGCGAGCACAGTGAAAGATTCTCAAGTTGTGGCTAGTCTAAACTACATAGTTCTGTAGTAGAAATTAGTTTTGAGCTATCAGTTTGATTCCAGCTTAATTAGTTCCTCTCGGTGTCGTCCCACGCATCATCATCTACCCAGTTTACAGTATAGTTTGCTGGCGCTTCTACGATGGCCCCAATAGACGACTGACGAGGGATCCTCGAGAGATCCCTGTTAAGAATCCTTGAGAAAGTCGAAATAGCAAATGAAAGCTCTTTAGGTTGCTAGCTTCCCCTCGCCATATTTGCAGAAGACGAGATCACCAAGATTGTGGTATTCGAGAGAAGATTTAAAATAGAGTTTGGCAGCAAAGCTATGTGGCACAACTCTATATCAGACTTTAGCCTGGTGCTTTGATTTACTTCGAATACTGCAGAGGGCATAGAAGCAAGCATCTAGGGGCTCAGGAAAAAATTGTCCATGCCTTTGTGGAAATTACGGACCTTTTTTCAGGTAGTTGTGTACTTACGCCATCATTGCATAGTCAGAGATAAACTTGCGAAGGGAATGCCGAAATGGTAGCATTCTAATTTTAAGCGACAGTCAGGCCGCACTGAAATCCCTCTCATTCTTTGAGTAGAAATGAGGTGGGATATAAGCTGGCCGGAGAAGAGGCAACTACTGCTCCAACAAGGTCTGAGCCATTTATTTCAACAACCGGTTACGGCTTCTACAAACCGAATTTGAAAGAGGATGTCGGGAATTTGATTCAAACAAAACGAACAAACGATGATAATTATAAAATGCGATGTCTCCTTGATCAACTTTGCCGAAGGCAGTTCTAGTCCAGAGAGTCTGAGTTTTTTCTTGCGAAAATGTTTAGCATTTTGACCGAAAGTGCAATTGATCTATTGTAAATATTAGAGAGTTCAAATAATTTTTTGTAGTAAATCTTAACCCTCTACCTCCTACCAAAATTGCCACTTTTTTTCCTTCCTTCAAACAGCAATAACGGATGTTCATTAAAAGGGCAGTTAAAGGGTTTGAAATTCTCCACAGAAATTTGAAGCAGATAATTTTACACTTTTGGGATAGATGGCATTGGGATGGACCGACTTATAATTTGGAATTATAAAATTTATCTATTATATTTAAAGTTTCCGCCAAAATAATTTAGATAAATATTAAAATTCTCTTGAGCTGGACTGATTTAAAATACCCCCCAAAAAACTACTTTTTATAAATAGAATTCGTTTATAAACATAATTTTCCCAAAGTCAATTCAAATGGCAAAAATGTGTAAGCTTAAAAGGCCTATATAAAAATTTTTAAAAATGTTATCAAGCAAATAAAAATAACGATATTTTTGGATGTATTTTCAAATTGGCCAAGCTCACGTAAATTTTAATATTTTTCGGAAATATTTTGTTGGAGGTCTTAAAATATTACAGATTTTATAATTCTTTTGGATGGGACACCCTAATGTACATATTTTCACATTTTTAGAAATTTTTTGGAATTGTTTTTAATTTATTTTGTAATTAATGTCGCACACTGTGCAACGCTTGTGCGCCTCTGCCGTTTTTTAGTCGCTTTACTGGTATGTACAATATTTCGAATTTTTGCGCTTTTCGCATTCGACTTTTTAACTTTACTTAAACTTCGCTTTTTATTTTCGTTGTTTTTGTTTGTTTTTTTTTGCATTGCAATGCTGAGTGCACTCTGCATCTTTTGTGGTTGATCGCATGCGGTCGTGGCGCGCGTAACACGAGCAGCGCGCTTGCATTCATCAGCGGCCTGGCCTAACTTGGCTGAGTGTCGGCATCGGCTTTCGCCAAAACACTTTCGACTTGCCTTCATAATTCATTATTGCACATTGCGCACTTCATACGTACGAGTATGTGTGTACATATGTATGTATGTACTATGTGCCCGCGTCCTCCCACTCGTTCCTTTGTACGCCAAATTCTTTGCTACTGGATGAATGACTTTGTTCGGTTCCTTTAAAAGTTGTGCGTTGCATTGCAAATTGCACTTACACACATACATACATACATACATTTGCACACTCATTCTATTCATGTGCTCATGTGTGTGTGTATTTTTGCCCTTTATCAGATGATGACATTTTTGCGGAACCACACTTGAATTAATTTAATTGGTTTTTCTTGTAATGAATGGGCCGAGTGTTGTTTTTTGTTTTTGGTTTTTTGCTTCAGGGCTTGCATTTTCGATGAGTGTGTGTGTGTGTGTGTTGGTGTGTGTTTCATATGTCCGGGCGGTGTTTAATATCACTTAGAATTGCCGCCGGCGCTCAGCTGTTGTATAGTATGTGGCTTAACCTAAAATGTGGCGCAGCCTATCGTCTACAATCTACAATGCTCGTACTTACTTCACTGTACTGAATGAAGTGCATTTCTGACATATTTTCACATAATGTCTCACAATTAAATTCCTTTTGATGAAATAAATGAATGAACACTACATGTGTAGTAGGTACGTGGTTATGCAGTTGGCTGGCATTTAATTTTGAAATTGCATTTTTGTGTCCATAAGCCACAAGAAATTAAAAATACATACAAATGTTTATGCCTACATACATATGTATGTATGTATGTATATATTTACTTACAAATGTAAAAAGCTTAAGGAATTTTTTCAATGCGGATAGAAGACGCCAGCAGTTTTGCTTTTAATTTTAAGTTTTTAAAGCTTTAAAGCTGTACCTTTTTATGACATGAAAGCTAATATACAGGGCCGCCAAGGCAAAGTCCGGGCCGGGTTAAAAATAAGCTTTCGCGCTCCCAGAAGAAAAATTTTTTTTATACACTTTTTTAATCAAATTTATCAAATTAAGAAAATATTTTTATCTTTGAACTTAATTTCCAAAAAATCTATGTTTTTGAAAACTACGGGCCCGGGGGGGAAACACGCACCACCCCCTCACTCTCGTCGGGCCTGCTATTAGCTATAAACGAATTCTCAAGTTCTTATGTTTAGTCCTTGACTCTTTGGAATTATAAGAAACCTTGGTGGCACGGACCAGCGCGCAATAAAACGCGACTTCGTTAAATTCCTTAACGAATGTTCCGCAGACATTTAAAAAATAATATAAAGTCAAAGCGCTTCACCACCAATTTAGTCGACGCTGGAAAGAAAACTAGCTCAAAGATCTTTAGCAGAGGTACAAGTGGAAAACCACACAATGAGATCCTAGCTATGTGTGCCTTCTTAGACTAAGAGGGGTGTTCCTCTTCTTTTCAACCTCTTTACTGAACTATAGAAGTGTGGTCTACGTCAGCGGAACGGCCGCAATTTACATATGGGACGTTCCAGGTCAAAGGGACTAAAGCTCTGCCCGAAATTCTATGGGATAGAAATTAACGTAAAGCATGTCAAAAGACGCGTAAATTTATAATGCGCGAAATAAAACGTGACAGATTTGAAAATTCAGTATGTATTAAGTAAATGATGCGACCCCTAAAAGACGTCATGTCCGTAAACGTGCAAATAAATTTGTCATTCAGTTTGTCAAAACAGCTGTCAGTTATTAGGTCAATACGGATTCTAGTGTTTTTAGGGTCACTGATCTCGAATAAACCATCAGAATTTCAATACTCAAAATGGCGGATCCAATATTTCGGAAGGTTTTTTAAAAATGTACCGGATTCATTTAGAATTCGTCACTCGTACGGTATCGGGGTCGCCGATTACGAATCTGAAGTCGGATTACAAAAATTGAAAATGGCCGACCCAATATGGCGGAAAAATAATTTAAAATCTATTCGATTCGCTTGAAACTTTACAGTTGGGTTTCTTAAGGCCGCTGAATTTGAGTCTGAAATCAGATTTTAAAAATTCAAAATGGCGGATGCATATTCGGTCTACCGTTTATCACGAAAAAATTTAAATCGAACGTACGTACATGGCGTATGAGTTACCCAGACGTGATGAGAATGTTGCAATAACAAAAAAAAACATAAAAAGTTTGTCTAAACTTTTGAAAAACTGAGGAGAACTCTATAAATCTCCATCCAAATTTTCACTTTTTGAATCAGATTTTTTTTTTAATTTTTTCAGAATGCTGTTTTGTAGCCCATTAAATTTTAGTATAACAAATCAAGAATTTTTCTGCTGAAGGTGTTTTGTATTTTTTTCATACAAAGTATTTTCGAAAATTATTATTTTTTATGGAAGAAATCGTGAAAAAAATTGGCAAAAATCAACGGCAATTCCTAGGTACATCAAACTTGCAAACTTTATTAAAATGGAATTCAATCAAACTGCACATCAAAGAAAAAATTCAAAAAATCTGATCAAAAAGTTCAAAATTTATTGAATTTTCCAGAGTTTTGCATAGAGTTAAGAAATTGTATTTTTATTTTTTTTTAGTATTAACCATATTTTTTTATAAAAAAAAATAGCGAAAAAGAGAAATAAAAATGGTTGCAAATGGTGTGAAAGATTCTCTGGACAAATACTTTTGGCCGTGCGTGTATGTATGTATTACGCAAAGTAAATTTCAACCCCTTTCGAATTAACCCTTACATATGTACATATTCTTATATGGTAAATAAAAATGTGAATACTTGCCGACTAATAAAGTGAGCAGATTGACTGCTGCACGACCAGCTTGTCTTTGCCGCTTAAGAATCTCTTGCAGTCTATAACTGCGACTATAGTTGACCCGTCATTGCACTATGTATATACATACATATGTACATATGTATGCAAGTACATTTGTGCGTTGTTCCATATTTAATTATATACATATATATGTACATATAAAAAACGGCAAAATAATTAAAATGAGATTTAATTAAAATCTAAATTACGCGTGCAATACCATAAATTCATCAAATGCATTTTGCACAAACGCAGACCAGAGCATGCACATATGTACATATGTATGTATGTAAGAACGTGTGCATGAGCGCATGAATTCATCCAAGTGCACTTAGCAGACGCAAAGTACCGCTGCCTCCCAAAGAGTAATGTAATGCATTTGCGATTGAGGAAGTAGACATAGCACTACGACGCTGCTGATTGCAGCTCAACCAATTGCAGAGGCAGAGGCTGAGGCTGCTGGCTGCTGGCTGCCCTTTCATTCATACATACATACATTTCTATGTTATTCCATATGTACTAAGAGTACGTACGAAGAGCCCTTGCGCCCAACACTCTTTACCAGCTAGCAATTGAATGGATTTGCTGCCAGATAAATTGTAGTTGAGGCGCGGGTTAACTGCTATTAGCGATTTCTCTTACTCACAATGTCTTAGCTGCTGCACTTACATATATATATACGTATTGCACTTCTGCCAAGATACCATTCAAACTCCAACTCCTCTTTTTTTAAGCAGTGTTTTTGCTTTTGTTGTTTGTAATGCGTATGCGACTAACTGCTCGTTCGCCAACGCAGGGATGGCGGCGCGTTAAAATGTCAGTCTGTTGGGGATTCTAATAAAAATTTATGTGCTAGTTATAGTCGCCACCAAATCAGCTAATGAATGGCAAGCGAACAAACACTGGCAGATTGTCACAAATCCGACAATAAGACATTTCAACATGTTCGATGCACTTCATTAGCAAATTTTTGTGCTAAATGTTGATATATTCGAAAGTTTACGTGCGTGGCGCACAATTCAATTTTGAAGGCTACAGTTTTCGTATAAATATACATACATACATACATATGTGCATGTACGTACATTATGGTGCAACACTCTCCATATAAAAAAAGTGTGTACGGTTGTTCCATCGGAATTATAAAATTTTGAGACGTCCACCAAAATATTTCGGTAAAATATGACCGATTTCAAAATGCCTCCAAAAATCGAGTTTTTTATAAAGTTAGTTTTGAAAAATATTTTCCCTAAATAATAACCTCAAATGATAGAAAAGTTTAAGCTTCAAAGATATGCATAAAAATGTATAAACATTTTATCAAAGGAATCAAAATACAGTATTCCCCGCTTAATTGCACTTCACCAAATGCAAGATTTTTTATTGAATTAAGCGTGGAATCAATTAGGGGGGAGAAATTAAAGGTACATCTATTTTTGAGAGCACACGTTTTTAACCAATGCGGGTAAACCAATTAACCGAGGAATACTGGAATGAGATTTTTGGAAATATTTTCAAATCGGTCAGGCTCACGCAAATCTTAATAATTTCCCAAAATATTTTGGTGGATGTCTTAACACTAGAAAGACTGAAAAGTCGAAATACTGTCCGGGTTTTAATATTAATTTTAGTAACAAAACACTTATAATTTTAAATAAAAAATTGTTTATTCATTTAAAAAAAATGTATTTTCATTTTTATATTCTTTTTTTAGTAAAAAAAAAGTTCAGTTATCGAAATGCGCCCATTAACACTGGACAGCCTGGAAAATCGACATACATTGAAAGATGAATAGGGGTTATTTATATTTAACCCAACTACTTTAAAAAACTAATTTCGGTGGATTTTACATGTTTTTTCGAAGAACACAATTTTTGACAAAATTTTTTAAGGTCAAGGAGTAATTGTGGCCCAATGGCAATATTTTTACGTGAAAGGGTATTACATTAGCTTTCAAAACCATTTTGTGCAATTATTTGTGATATATTAACGATTTTTCCTATATTATTTTCAAACAGTTGGTACTACAAGCTTTGGCAAACTTATTCATGGAGCGATACTCAGTTGAACAATGAGAAAAACTGGAAAAAAAAACATATAAAAAACTATGTATGAATTAGATGGCATGGAAAAGATTACTTGCCCCACAGCGCATGAAAGGTTTTGTGCGTTCGGGATGACGATGTCAGAACAATAAGACCCCTCACGGACTTCACAGCCTCTGCAATATACGATCCCATAATTGTATGCTCCGAAGACCAGGTATTGGCCAATTCATCTAACACTTCATTGACCCAGTGCTGATATGAGTTCAAGCTTATTTTAGCGCAGCTTTGTTGTCATTGCTAGTTAACTACCTTACTTTTGACTGGAAAGTCGTTGCCATTGTATCTAAAGCATAAAAGTAGCTAAGCAACCCTCGAGATGCCATACGGTGTAGTTCCATTTTTTGGTAAAGAGCCGTCAGGAAAGAAAGTAGCAGCCAAGCTCGTAAGCAAATGTCTGAGTCTTTCCACTTTTCTTTGTAGGGAAGCCAACAGCGTAGTTTCTTCCAAAAGAGACTCCCGGTGTCACAGTGCTGTTAAGACGAAGTTAATTGCTTTCCTGCAAAATGTCGGCTGTGGCGTCGCGTGAAAACTACTGCTTCTGATTCTGAGATCGCAGGTTCGAGTGCGGTTGGAGGTGGTTAGAATTAGGTAAGGTAAGGTAGTTAAAGTAACCTAAATACTTAAATACCATAAAAAATAAATGTATTCTTTTAATGCAATTAAAAAAATTACAATAAAAAAATAAAAAATAATCGAACTTTGCATCTCTCGATTAGCACCCCAGAGTAGGGTTGCCAACATATTCTAAGATATTTATAGTACTTTTTCAAAAAAAAATTAAAAAAGTACAGTACACTTCAAATATATATAGTATTTGATTTAAAAGAAAAAGTAAAAACGATTTTTAACTGATGGAAAATTAAATTATTTTGTAGAAAATTTGTTAATTCTTTCTCAGTTATGTTACCTTTTTTGATTATAACATCTTTTGATTATAAACTCACAATGACCCTTCACTTTAGAGAATATTTCATTTAATATTGTTATTTCCGAATTTTTTAATAAAAATTTTTTCGTGCAAATAACTGAAATTTATGATTGAAGAAATATAGTCTTTTTGCGTAGTAAATTTTTTCCAACAGCTTATAGTACGCCGATTGGAAAAATAGTACAATGCTATATATTATAGTACGGTTGGCAACCCCACTCCAGAGCTCTGCTCTGTCGGCCATTACGACTGTTTCAGTGCCGCGAGCAAAATGGCATACTTATTCCTTTAACGGAAGTAAATTTTTCCTCAGAAAAAAGAAAATAGCACTAAACTGGCTTAAATCGTTTACTCATATTAAGGCCGCCATGTCTTTGGAGCCATTTCAAGGTAAATATTTCCTTAGAATAATATACTTCTTTCCTAGCATCAAGGAATGTTTTTCTGGGTGTACACCTTTCCTTTCTCGGAAAAATGTATGTTTAAGGTTAAAAACTAATTTTTTGGTAAAGAAGCTGTCTTGCGATGGTTGAAAGCAAAATTATCCGAAAACCATCTTGGGTCAATCTAGGTCAGAAGCCTTTGTATCTTTTCACAGATTTCCCTGAGATATTTGCTCATTCAACACTGCACTAGCAGATCTCTTTTGAACACTACTATGCGTGAAAGCGATCTTCCACCTCATTGGATTTATTTGAGTTGGTGAGAATATTACTTAGCTCATCCGACTATTCTACGTTCGGACGCCAAACGGACTGTATTTCAATGTTGAAGTAAGCTATAAAGCAAATAAATGTATTTTTATAGTATAAGGCTCCAGAGAGATGGAGGGATTTCTTGTTTAAATACATATGTAGCTAAGAATTTTTATACCCGAGCGCACTTGTGCACAAGGGTATTATAACTT
>NW_016162412.1:9313-43317 GCF_001687245.7 Rhagoletis zephyria | reverse complement strand
CTAAGAATTATTTTATATGTGTGTCATTGCTCTACTGAATTCTTTGCTAGAACCAACACCTTAAACACATTGTTAAATGCCCGTGAAAAAAACTTAAGTTGGTCAAAAGTGATTTTTGTGCATTATTGTTTAATAAAAAACACTTTCGACTCCCTTCAGAGCGGTGCGAATAGTTCCTTCAAGGTGAGGGAGTCCTTTTTCGATTCATAAATATTTGGAGCGCCCCTAATTTGGCTAGCTATGTAGCCGGGCGCATTGCAGTACCAGTGTAAATACATACATACATACATATAAATTCATAAGATGTGGGTTTTTTATTTCAGTTCGTTCATCTCCATTCCATTGCATTCACAACATGGTAAAACAAATGGAAAATTGTGAAAGATGATGCTCGTACGTAGTACTGTCTTTATCATCAATACACATACACAAAAACATCACTAAATACCAAAAATATACGCGAAATAGTTTAAAACAAGTACAAACAAGTTGCTATTACGAATGTTTTTTTTTTAACATTTTTCAGCAAACACCACCGACTTTAATGTGCTATCCTTCAGAAATTATTTGCTTTCTGTGTCTTTCGCATTCCATGAAATACTTCGCATTCCAAGAATTCGCTGTCGCGAGCACTTTTCCTTCATCAATGCTGATGATCAGCTTTTCTCATGAATTTTTCTCTGTTTTCACTTCCGCATGTGTACCTACTTATTTATTTTATTTTTTTTAATTTTTTTTTTACGTAAGCTCCTTCGCTATTCCACGCTTCATATGGCTTTGGCATTTGCGTCAAAACTGGTATAAATATTTTTGATTTTGTTTGGTAGTTGCGTAACATACTTTTCTGTCCCAATCTTTTCACCATTCATTCATATATTCCCATATTTTTGTAGTTTTTTTTTTCAAACACTTCTTTGCGTATCATTCCACTTACTCACTCATTTATTTATCCGCGCCGAAATAAAATTCTGTATTTATACATGTACACAATTCCCGCCCATTTGTTGCCTCTGGTATCTCTGGCATCTGGTATCTGCACTTGCTCGTAAATATCGTTCATTCGTTTAATCGCACGCTATTATTTGTCCAGGGAACACTTCTTTCCGCTCGACAATTCCCCATTCAATAAATTTGTATTTTCTGTTAGTAATTTTTGTTGTTTAATTTTTTTTTGTTTCACTTTTGCGGCGCTTATTCTATAATCCTATTCTCCCTTTTATTTATTCGCCTAAATTTGCTGCTTTCTGTTATTAAATCAACAAAGTTTTTATTTGCTTTGATTGTTGCCAATCGATTGTGATTGCACTTAGCTTCGCATTTTGTAGTTGGTAATTTTTATTAGTGACATGCAATTGAATATTCGAAGTAGTCGGATGTGAAGCGAAATTTATTACGTATTTTTTCAAGGACAACTTCTACTGGTATGAAAGATAAAGATAATAAATATTACATTAGAGTGCGCAATTTTTTATAAACTTTTATCTGTAATTTTATTTAAATTTTTTTTATTGCCGCATTTACATTTACAAGAGGAGAGCGAACTTTATTCGAAAAGTGCTGCCTAATCGAGATTCACTACTTATCTTCTAGTTTACAAAACACATTACCTTAACCTGTGGATGTCATTGGAGGTAAGCGAGAGAACATAGAAATTGTTTCCCACTTTATTACCTGTAATGAAGTGGATAAATGAGAAAGTGAGAAATTTTGTTTTTCGGCGAATTGTAATGCGTTACTTCATCGATACAAAAAGTAAGCAAAGGTCGCAAAAACACGCAAAAACCCTATAAATGCAATGGGGATCCTCTCCGCGTAAAAAAGCCTTAGTATTAAAAAATAGTTAAATAAAAAAATTGTTATTATTACTGGAAGTCTCCTGAATAAAAAAATATTGATTTTCAAGAATTCTATACCATTTCTAACAATTTTTTTTCCATATAAAATACATGGAAAACTTTGAGCAACCTCTAAATATTTTTTGACTTCAAAAAAAAAAATAGGGGTATATATTTTTCGGTAAAAAACAATCTTAGGGAGCGAGAGCATTAAAATTCCTACTTCAATTTTTGGACCACCCTACTGTATATTTATATGTTTTTATGTATGCACGAAAGCTCAAGAAGTATTTTTGTGTCCTTCCTGACAAATGGTAGATTTTGCGTTAACACACTTTTGGAGGACTTAAGTGAGATTCACTCTGAGTATTTTCAAATTTATGTTAATTTTATAGATGCGAATTCATTTGCTTTTAATGGCATTAACATATACATATATGTATGTACTTTAAAATATATTTATGAATTTGGAATTCCATTTTCGATGCAAATAATGAAATATGTGTTTCAAAAAAGTGCGTTCGCAGCAAATCATGTTATGCCAATTTTATGTTTGTTCATATGTTAATGGTTTTTGTGTACGTACGTGTGCATAAATACAATCATGTTATGCCTGTAACACTAATTGGCAGCTATAGAATAATGAGCTATTAATTCAATACAATCATTTTAAATAGGAAAAATAGCTTACACACACACGCACAGAACAATAAATATATATATTCAGTGGTTGAGAAAAATGCTTCATTAAAAATTGTCTGATAAAATATTTAAGTTTGCAAATTTGTGTGACTGTAATGCATACGATTTAGTACACATAAATGTCTATTTGTAAATATTTGTATGTAAATGACAAAAACGAGATAACTGTATTTGACTGATTGAACTTTTCTAGTATATCGATACGATTGCTTTGTTTTTTTTTTTTTGACTTGGAAAATACCCGGTACATACCAGTTTGTCGATAAATTTCTATGATTTGATACATATCGATAACTCAATGAATTTCTAGAAGTACTGGAACCCCTTAACTCACCAAAAGTCAATATCTCAACTAATTTCAATAACTGTGCGGTATAAATCGATAACTCGATAAACTTTCAATACCTCTATAAATTTCGATAACTCGGTTTATTTTGATAACTACATATTTTTCTAAAACTATTGACGAATTTCTCTAGTAGCACGATGAAATTCAATAAACAGTGATTACTCAATAAACCTAAATAACCTTGAAATTTCGGTAACTCGATACATTTTGAAAGTTTCGAAAGATTCGTCTTATTAAATCGACAGTTTTCAGTAAATTATTAAATAACGTTAATTCGATAAGTTCAAAAACCCGATGCATTACGATAATTCGATAAATTTCGTTAACTCGATAAATATTGATAATGCGATAAATGTCGATGACTTGAGAAATTTCATTAGCTTGACAAATTTAGTTAATCCCATAAATTTTTATAGCTGGATAACTAACTATCCTCAAATTTCGACAACCAGTTTTCTGTGTCTATAAATTGCAAAAATTCAATAAACACTGATCAATTTGAATAATTTTACACATTGTGATAACTCAGTAAATATGGGTAACTCGATAAATTTCGATAACTATAACCTTCAACGATTCGATAAGTTTCGATAACTTGATAATTTTTTATAACAGAATTTATTTGAATTCCTATCGGAAAGAATAAGTAACTATATCGATGAAAATATCGAAAAATATAACGACTGCAAAATCGATTAATTTATCGATAAATATACCGCTAACAATATCGGTTATTATATCTATAACAACATCGATTATTACACCGATAACAATACCGAATATAATACCGATAACCATGTCGATTATTATACCGATAACGATATCGGTAACAATATGGATTATTATATCTAAACAATATCGATTACTATATCGTCAAAATATCGACTATTATATCGATAACAATGTTGATAACAGTATTGAGTATTATATCTCTAACAATATCAATATTCGTCACCATCTTTTTCTTAGTATTTATCTTTATTTTTGCATATTCTTCTTCATTTGTTTTTGCCTTTATCTTTACGCTTCTTTTTTTACCTTTACCTTTATACTTTTCTTCTTCTACGTACGTACTAACCTTTACTTTCATTCTTGTATTCGGCTTAATCTACATAAATCTTATTCTTTAAAATACGGAAATTTTTAAACGACAATTTTAGCCGTAATTTTCAACCAATTTTGAAACCATAAAAATTCTCCTCATCCACAGACATATGCCTTTCCAATGGTGCTCTTGGTTTTGAAATCGATTCGGTAGAATCGCTGAAGACAAAGCTTATGTTGGCGTATTAAGCGGACCAATTTATATCTTAAAATTTTGGCTTATTGTCTTCTATCTGGTGAATTAATAAAACGTAGTTTTTCTGGAAGTCTGGATTGTTTGTAGAAAAGTTATTTCTCAGTTTTCCCAGGTTTGCGCTTTTAAGCGTTTTTTTTTGTAACCGAGCGCACTTGTGCACAAGATTATTATTTCAAAATAATATTGGTGGTCGCAGAGCACCATTGAAAACAGTTACAAGTACTTAAAATGTAAATATTTATACCACCAAAAGGCGTTTTGAGTTCCGACGAATCTGAATCAAGAATGTTCCTAAACAACGTTCCCACCTCTCAGACTCCACCAGGTTTACGGCAGGTTAAAGGGTTAAATGATTTAAAAGCTACCCATAATCTCAATATTCAACTTAAAAAATTCACAATATAAATAATAAATCAGTGTAGTTTATAGAATCGGAATTGAAAGAAGGAAAATTGCCAGTAATATGGAGCACAATTTCGTTTAAGCGACTTATTTTGTTGGTTTAATAGCAAAACCTACTTTTTCAGTGCATTGTTGAATGCTCTTTTTAAATCAGTTAGATTCCGACAAAACGTTTAATTGTTTATTATGCTTGACGATTATAAAATATTTTTCTCTTTTCCACAATAATCTCTTTTTGGTAAAATAAAAAAATCTTTTTTTTTTGTTAAAATAAGTAGCTTTATTATTCGTTATCGCACACATACATGTTTGTAAACAAAGTGCTCTCCATATCTAATTCCGTTTTAAGTCCTATAGTTGATATAACTGCCATGGATTATTAGCAACAAAAAAATGTTAAACTAAATTAAAGCGAAAGTAGATAAATAACGCGTTTAATTGAAATTTTTATTGAGATTTATCTGCTGTAAAATCCGCTTATAAACTCTTTTCACATAAATCAAAAAATACACGCAGAAACATATAGATATGTATGACAATATTTAGCTATATTTATTTAGTGTAACTATATAAAACTGGCAGGAAGCACAAATGGGAATAGCTATGCAAAAGCGCTTAATTAATTATTTAAAATAAATTACTAAGCAAAATTAAATAAATAACTGGAAATGAATAGCTAAATAACTCGAATATACTATACATATACAAATGAAATATTTTGTACGCACATACATTGACTTATTTAAATATGCGCATGTAAACTTAATAGTTATTTTACTATTTAATTCATGTATTTCTAAAAAAAATTGGCTGCAAGCACGTTTATGTACATATGTATTTACTTGCATAGGTGAGCCTAAGCTGACACAAAGTTTGGTGGGAGGTGTTTTTAAAATAGTTCATGATACCTATTATTTGTGAAAATCTAAATCGATTGCACTGTCGACTTGCTAAAGTAAGGTTCACTTTTACTTATAATTAATACAAAATATCTACATATATAATAGTATTAGTGAAGTTCCCGAAAACGCTTTTTTGGAACGCATATACTGGTCTAAAATTTGGACCTTTTTCAACTTTCTTCTTAAAAGCCAATATAAAAGATTACAATTGAATCAAAATATTTCTCCGACCTTTTGACTTAGTCTTTGGATAATCTACTTCAGCTTTACAAAAGGTTTTCATCAAAGCAAAAAAACCATCCATGGATGGCATAAAGCAAAACTCTTGTAAATTTTTCTATTTTCATAATTGTAGCAGGGGTGATACACGGCGTATACGTAACCTCTAACTTTCTTGATTAATATTAAAATGCAAAGTTCGTCTTTTCGCACACATGCGAAGATTTTGAGTACGTGCGATACTAAAGTTGTAAAGCGACGAATCTGCTTTTATGTTTCTTATCCTTCGTCAATATTTATGCGTTTTTTCAAAATGACAGTCAGAAAATACTATACAATAAATTTGTGGGAGGATATGCAATGAGCAAATGGGTATCAAACGGGAGAAAATTCATCGAGGCGATTTTTACGGGATCCAAAAACGCATGCCAGTCGTTTCGAATATGCGCTGACAGGTCTTTTCAGTGCAGAGAAGGTTTTACTGTCCTTCTGCTACCACCAGCGGGTATCGAGTTTAATACTTTCAGAGCTAAGGAGTTCATTCGTACGACCTATCCAGGCTAGCGGGGCCACTGTTAGATATTAATTTCACTGCTATGCTTCTAAGTCGCTGTAAAACTCATACAGCTTATTGCCTATGGCATTCGCCATATTCCTTAGAATATCTATGTCGAAAAATTCAAGGGGCGCCTAATCGTATGTTGTCTTTTTGCATGCTTCTGCAGCATATTTCATTTAAAAGAAGTACCTTTATATATACAATTTTTACGTAAACTTCCTATTTAGCAGCATTTAAAATTCTTCACAAACATATTTCGGCTTCTACTTTTACTATGGCAAATACGTTCCACTTCCCTTTTTAGCTCCATTTATCAATCCCACATATCTCAAATTGCGCCCGTCGTAACATTTGTAATTTCGGATCCGCTGAACTCCTTTGGATACATTTCGTTGTATATATCGGTTAGGTGAAGAGTGCTCTCAGAACCTTCATGTTTTACTTATCCCACATTTTTTTCCGCAGTGTCCTCTCTTCTTGCATCTTAGAGTATTTAACTTTTATGGAAAGAGAGTATTCCGTAAACCTCAACATTATCGATTTGGTTTCTGGTTTTCCGATCTTAGAAATTCTATATACTTAGCCTGATAAATTCTCGATTTTCATATCTTTTTGGGTACAGCGCTCGTAAGTGCATTTTCAGCGCTGATAAATAGAAGATATTTTTTGCACACCCTGTTCGCGAAATATCGAAATATTTTAACCATATTATTTCCGATGATATAAACCAAGATAGCAATAGGTACCTCTTTAAATCGCAAACATTTTGTACTATTTCGATGGAAGTGTTGCTTTACGTAAGCTGTACTTTTACTTTCGTCAATGAGGCATTCTTTTACAAAGATATTGGCAGTTTAAACTAAATACTTATAAGCTTTATAAGTTACGAATATATGCAAATAAAAAGCAGATCAGGCTTTCATTTAAACAAATTTTAGAGTAGAACAGAGTCACCGTGAAGTGGCCATTAATATTTATGGAATAGTAGTTGCCAGTTATTGCATTCGCAAAATTTCACGCTTGGTGTTAGGAACCGGCTTTCATGCATTTACGTGGCATGTGGACAACAAAAATTTATTAAAAATAGTTCACATTAAAACTCTGTGCCTTTATGCGCATTAAATAGCAGCAAAAACAAAAGTGAAACCAACAAAACTAAACTAAAGCGGAAATAGTTGTACATTTACATTTATCGCTCACATTCCCTCAACCCCTAATGCCGTGGGGTGTTGTTCGGCAAACAACTTTTCTACAACTATCGGTGCGTTCAGAAATTTACACACATGCTTTAGTGCATACACACACATACACACACCAACCGAACAAAAATATTAGAGCGTATCGCAGGCGTTTCCTTCAATGGGAAAAGTTTTCAATGCGGAAATAATAGTTTTGCTGCTCTGTGTGAGCGCATACATATACATATGTCGTGCATGTGTCATGTGTGCGTGTGTGCGTACATACGAACATACATAAATGGTTGTGATAAAGCGACAAATATACAAACAGTGACACATTGGGTAAAGTAGCATAAATAAATTATAATTTGAAATATGAAAATGTGTCTGCTGAAATTAGCTTTAGTTAGATATGCAAAATAAATTGAGTTTTTGTTTAAATCCTATTTTGAACTTATGAATTCAAAGCATTACAAAATAACCCTAAAACTTTGCTAAAAAGTAGCCACTTATATGTATTTACACATGTGTGTGCATATGATTTCAATATACACACATGCAAATACTTTGTATAGGAGTCGATTTTGTCATTTTTGCACTTGACAATTTTCTTTTGCTAAACTTTGTTAACAAAGTGCAATGAAGNCGATTCGTCGCCGTTCGCAGCAATTGGGTTTGTGTTATTCGACCACATGGAAGATTTTACGCAAAGATCTTGGTGTAAAACCGTATAAAATACAGCTCGTGCAAGAACTGAAGCCGAACGATCTGCCACAACGTCGAATTTTCAGTGAATGGGCCCTAGAAAAGTTGGCAGAAAATCCGCTTTTTTATCGACAAATTTTGTTCAGCGATGAGGCTCATTTCTGGTTGAATGGCTTCGTAAATAAGCAAAATTGCCGCATTTGGAGTGAAGAGCAACCAGAAGCCGTTCAAGAACTGCCCATGCATCCCGAAAAATGCACTGTTTGGTGTGGTTTGTACGCTGGTGGAATCATTGGACCGTATTTTTTCAAAGATGCTGTTGGACGCAACGTTACGGTGAATGGCGATCGCTATCGTTCGATGCTAACAAACTTTTTGTTGCCAAAAATGGAAGAACTGAACTTGGTTGACATGTGGTTTCAACAAGATGGCGCTACATGCCACACAGCTCGCGATTCTATGGCCATTTTGAGGGAAAACTTCGGAGAACAATTCATCTCAAGAAATGGACCGGTAAGTTGGCCACCAAGATCATGCGATTTGACGCCTTTAGACTATTTTTTGTGGGGCTACGTCAAGTCTAAAGTCTACAGAAATAAGCCAGCAACTATTCCAGCTTTGGAAGACAACATTTCCGAAGAAATTCGGGCTATTCCGGCCGAAATGCTCGAAAAAGTTGCCCAAAATTGGACTTTCCGAATGGACCACCTAAGACGCAGCCGCGGTCAACATTTAAATGAAATTATCTTCAAAAAGTAAATGTCATGGACCAATCTAACGTTTCAAATAAAGAACCGATGAGATTTTGCAAATTTTATGCGTTTTTTTTTAAAAAAAAGTTATCAAGCTCTTAAAAAATCACCCGTTATGTGTGGATGGAAAAAATACAGCAATTGTTCAATAATTGTGAGTGAATAGTATTTGACCTTATAGGGAGGGTATGTGGATTTAAGAATTATTTACACGAAATAAGCTTACAGTTGTTCAAGAAGATATTTAAAATTTTTTTCTGCGGAAAACTTTACTAGATATATTCTACTTCAAATCGTTAGCCTTAAATAATTTGCTATAAAACTATAATAAAGCTATATATGGGCGTTTCCTGCGTTACGGACGTTCCATTTGGATACACTTTTTTCATTATAAAAACTATAGTAGGCTCTGAATTGTAAGTGTATAGCGAATAAAAGTTCCCGTTCGGACGTTCCCAAAATGGAATTCGTATCGAAGATGACTGATGATTTTTGCTAAATTCTGCGAATCAGTGAACGGTACAAAAAAACGATGTAGGAATTGTTGTTAGAATAATAAAAACTTCCTAACGATGTTTAGTAGCTGTCAAAAACTGTTCAAAGTTGTTCGGACGTTTCCGTTCGGACGTTCCGATTTTTTCCAATGGATAGAACTTTTTTTTTAAGAATTTAAACACACTATTTTTTTTAATGAAAATATGGGGTTTTATTGTAAATAAATCTACATCTCATAATTTCTAAAAAAGCCAGATAGGCAGTTTTATAGTCCATTCAGATTTAGTACAATAATGCGCAAATTTCAAATGTATGAACAGTTCTCAAAAATCATCGCGTATTTTTAGACATTTGAAATTTGCACATTATTGTACTAAAACTGAAGGGGCTGCCGTAAAACTACATAGCTGATTTTTTTTTTGAAATTCTTATAAAAAAGTTTGCAATTTTGCTGAAACTTTGCAGATTTTTCATAATTTTCGTACACAGTTTCATATATGGGGTTTGCTAAATATAAGCCATATTTTAATACCAAATTAACAAAAAAAAAATTGCAAATACTAACAAAAAAACCGTATACTCAATTATGTGTACCTACATAGAACAATATGAACAAAAGCTTTTTGAAGCGTTCGGACGTTCCGATTTTTAATATACTTACAATCGATAATCCTATAGCTTTCTGAACAAAATTTTATGCGACTGCCAAGAGTAACCAAAACTAGCTTTTGTATTAACATTTTGACAAATAAAGTAAACGTCACGACTCTTTTTTTTACATGTAAAGTATATTTTGCGTCCGAACGCTTGGTAAGAAAGCATAATTTGTAATTTAAATAAATATAAATAAATAAATATACTTAAAAAATGCAAAATTTTTGCTTTGACCAAAGAGAAGAATAAGTTTTTGAAAAACTGTAGAAGTATTTGTAGGCGATCGGACTCTTGCAGGTGAAGACTTTGCTCATGTCTTAAACAATTTTACTTAGGCACATCAGCATTAAATCGGGAAAAATCAATGGTGACGTTGTATAAACAGAAACTGTACATATGCATTTTAGTTGATTTGCATTACATTTGATCGTTTCCTAATAAAAACACATTGAACAATTTTAAAATGTTCTGTTGAAATCTTGACTCCCTCAGCTCTCATTGATATTTATATGTACATCGCATCCTCCAAAGCCGGTAAATTATTCCAATAACAGTTCATTAAATATGCGTCCAGTTGGTTTTTTCTAAAAACAAATCGTGGTATGCAGTTCAATAATACTGTTGAGAGTATTACCGTTATCAGAAGCACATCCATAACTTTCTGAGCAAAATTAATACCTGTTTAGCTTCAATAAGCTTCCATTGACTATACAATTTCTTTGAGTGTGTCACACAAAAAAATCCGTAATACGCAATACAAGTTTTTAAAATTGACTTTGCTGAACAGTGCTTTTTTCGTTGCGTTCACTGAAATTACTACATTCCCTGTGCACTACCGGCAAACTAAGCCCTTATGCACCAGCATACTCTTTGCAGCCCTACTGATGCTGCTAGTCATAACCTCTATACATATATACTAAATTCGATGGAAACTCGCGCCCTGATTTGTCTGCTGCTGCTGCGTGCGTGCAAGTGCCTGTTTTCCACTAAGGAACGCAGGTCGGCCAACTAGAAAGTTTAAAAAGTTTCACGGTTTCATATTTCTATTTTTCTTAAAGTTATTTTTTCGCCTTCTTCGTGATTATTTTTCTGCATTGCGTGCGGATTACTTTTGCGACTTTGTGGTAGCAAGTCAGTATGTATCGTATCTAGGCTGTATGTATATATGTTGTAGTAGCTGTGAACTGTTCGACTGCTAACTAAACTCTGGCAACAATTTCCGGTTAACAGAAAAGTAAAGTTAATAAAAAAAGGTATAAGTAGGTTGGAGGAAGTATAGAGTATAGAATCTTCCATTGGTTGTGCATGACTTGTATCAAAAATGCCAGCGTAAACTTATTGATCCCGATCTCTGCTATCTGCATTGTGGAACCGATGTAAACTTTTTGATTTCAAAGATCAATAGTTTTTAATCACTCAAGTTTATGTCTACTGAAAATTCAAGAAATAATTTCTTTTTGCTGCATTTAATGTCGTAATTTTAAAAAATTTTTTCAACTACACTTTTTTTTTGAATTTGCTCAGATTATATAGTTAAAAATACGGTCGAGAATTTTTGTGCTGCCAATGAAATAATTTTTCTAATCCGCGACAAACTGCAACATTGTAATACAAACACTCTTTTAATGTTTTTTAGTGCTAATTTAAATATTTTCTAAATAAATTGTGTATATTCGGTTTTGCGATGTCGCCTGCTAGGTAAATTCAATAACCTAGAAAAATTCCAGTACTTCATCGAAATTAAATATTTCGTCCGCAAATTCAATTGAAAAATGGTGATAAATCTCAAATTTTCCTTGTGAGTAAGTAAACTGATAAATATGGTCACATTGAAATTTTTCACCCTGTACAAAGAAAAAAAATCTGTACTTTTTTCCTCAGAACTATATAATTTATTATATTTTAAGACTTTCAACATAATATTTCGAAAATAAATCCAAAAGCAAAAATTCCGTTTTTATGATTCCGTTGACAAAATGTTCGGTTATTTTTATGCAGACCTTTCGACCTTAAATTTTATGTATCATCTGAAACGATATGAATATTTTCGAAATTAATTTTATTTATAAAAATCTTAATGTTTTGATGTCTTTTCATATCGGTCCAGCACAGGTTAATCAAAATTTTTTTCCTCGGTATTTTGGCGGAAGACTTCAAATATAATAAATTGTATAATTTCGATGGAAAACCCGCGACGTTTTTCGATTAGGCACCCTAATGCACATTTTAATGTGTGTTTATGTTTAATAAAAGAAAATCAGAAACCTGCAAAGTTGAAGGCCAACTGACAGGCGTACGCCTTAAAGCAGGCTTTCTTATCCTCAAATCGATACTTGGTGCAATTTAGTTAAGCTACGTTAAATCCCTTTAGTCTTCTTTCGCTTGCTTGTTTACCGCTGTAACCGCCTTTTGCCTACTTTCTGCTTAAATGCATTCGAATAAATTTTCAGTTTCTGTTATTGCCGCATTTTAGGCGCTTGCTCACTGGAAAAAAGGGATGCCGAATACTGCCGCCTAGCATTGTTATTATTTTATCTTAAAGAATTATTAATATTCCTGTTGTGTCGACATAATTTCAATTTCAAAATGCTTGCATACACTAACACTTCATACATATATACATATGTACATATAAACATATACATACACACAAAATTTTAGCACAAATTTTCTCACAAACATTAGCGCGCCATTCCAATTTAGATTGAGTTTTGAATTTCATCGGTTTCCGCGGCTATTCGGCTATTTTCTTTCTACTTGCAAATATTTAAAATATACATTTTCTCTGATGTTGAGCTAGTTATTTATTTTCTGAATTTCGTGGCTAAAATTACTTTGGCTCTGTTTTATCTTTTATACTTATTTTTCTTGTCTTGTTTCCCTTTCCCTACAAATTACCTTTTTTCCTTGCTTTGCATATTTATTTTGTAATTTCAAAAGGTTTGAAAGATTATTCTCGTGTTTGTATTTGATGCTATGTTTTTTTTTTTCTTCATTTTAATCTTTCTGCTCCACCGCCACACAGCCTTTTGGGGACGGCATTGTGCTTTCAGCCTTTCACCCAGTAGGGTTTATGCAAATTGTAGAATTATTGTGTAAGTTGCTTCTGCATAAAACTTGTGCTAAATTTAGGTATTCACGATTTTCTAGTCTTAGCACAAAGGAGAAGTGTATGTAGTAAAATAAAACTTGAATTTCAAATGACTCTTGCCAATTTTTCATTCATAAAAATCTCCATGTAAATTGTAATATTTCCATGCTGCTATGCGCAATTCCCATTTTATTTCAAATATATTTATTTACAGAAGAGCCCTAAGCCAATTGTCTAGACCAATGGGGTTTTTTTTAATTAAATTTTTAAATATTACAAGGTAAGTTTACTGAATTTTAAAAAGTTTTGTACTCCAGCGCCATGGTTAGGTGGTTGAAGATATTAGCTTACATTCGGTTGGAGGCACATTTCTGCTTTCCGAAATATCAAAAATAAGAATAAGTGGTTGCCGATAGCTGTCGCTCCCCGGCAGGCGAATTGCCAAATGTACTTTTATGCAAAAAAAGCTTTGCACAAAAAAATGATTTGTCATCGATAGTTTTATTTATTTGATCGTATCAAAATATGCTCCACAAATGGGGAAAAATCTGTGCCTAGTGCGCTACCTTTCTCAACGGAATGGCACCCCATTTGTGTTTGCTGACAAGATAAGGCATTTGGGCATGATCCTAGATAGGAAGATATCTTAGAAGCCAATAAGTGGAGAAGGCATGAGTTCCTCTTCATTTTTACGATCCAATACCATTCAACAGTGGTCAGTGTGAGCTTATAAATTTGAATATTTGATCGTCGGTGATACTGCAAAACGGTCTAAGTCTATTAGTACCCTTGACACTTAGATGGTCTGTTACTAGCAAAGGAATGCAACTGTAAATCATTACACTAAAATAAACGAATGACTAAACTGGCTACCTTTGGCTGATGAAGATGGCAGATACCGATAACAGATATATATATGCATATATATATCGCACAGTTTATAGAGAAGTAATTCAAAATTTACGTTTCTGGAGAGTGATAAGCTTGAGAAGCGAATGTAATCGGTCTAAGAGATTACTAAACTTCCCGAAAATAGTGAAGATATGTGTCTCTCCATCTATCCTTTTGCATACCAACTGTATGAATTGATCAAACTTTGATTGCGTTTTCCCAAAAAATTTAAATTTTGAAGGGACGCTAAAATGTCAAGTAAACCTAATTTTGGGCAGTAGATTGCACATCTGGCACCAATTTTCTGGATCAGGTAATTTTCCCAAGATATTGTCATTTCAAGGTTGCATTGTAAATGAAAAAAATTCAAACTTTAACATGAAAAACCTTACTCATGCCAATACCACTCCATCCATGACACCTTGGCGTATGAGTAACATAATTTCCTGCGCCTATTTCATACAAAAAACTTATTCCACATTTTCATTTATTCTAAATTATATATTATTATTGTTTATTTATCCGACGGACAGGCTTTAATACAAATAAAAAAAAGTTACAAAAAATCTGTTACTAACCGACTTCAAAAAAGGAGGAGATTATTAATTCGTCGGAATATTTTTATTTTCTTATGTATGGTACCGCATAACTTTGGACCACGTTATCCGATTTGTATTGTTTTTTTTCTTTCAAAGGAAAGGTGGCACCTCAGAGGTGGTCCCACACTGATTTCATTTAGATCCGATCATTGTATCATGAAGAAATACTCTTAAGTTTTTATATGAAAATTTATATCGGTTTTGTTTTTTGCTTAAAAATTACTTGCTTTTTTAATTTTTCCCGTGTTAAAATTTTATTTGTTTTCATAAAAATGAAAATATCTTGGGTAAATTACCCGCTATGGAAAACGGTATACGGTTAGCATTATTGAAGAAACCCAATCTCTATTTACGGAGTCTCCAGAAATTGAAATTTCTGCTTTATTTGACCTAATCATCAAACCTCATTCTCGATTCGAAAGGTTCATAGTGAAGTGTCCTTAGGGTTTGAAATATTTTGAAAGACAAATTATGGCCTTTCTTACCTTAGTGCTCATCCAAAATATTGACCATCTAGAGAATATAGTCGGTCTTCAAAGAGGATGGTCTACTTATTCTCATTCAGTTGGTTCTACATGCTAGAGTTTTTCCCGAAAAATGAGTATTGCTATAGCGATCTAATCTTTTTAAGATCGGTAAACCCTAGTAAGCGTGAATGTTGAACATTATTTTTTTTGTTCTCCTTGCAATCCAGAATACTTCGAGCTTATTTTGAATAATTGATATCTAAATTAAAGCTTTACCCATTTTTAGTGGTCATATTTTAATTTTGTTCATGTTTTTTGACTCGCAGTATGTATTACCGTAGAGAAAATATCTAAAATACAACAAAATGGGAATCCGGATTTTGAAAAAAGTCGAATAATCGAACGAACCGGTACATCCATACATTTATGAAAGCAAATGCATATGTTGGTTTCTCATTCATTCATTCATTCAATAGCGATTTATGCATTTCAGTTAGGTTGAATTCATCGGTTACCAACTCAATTGACGCGGTTGAAGTGCGCCGTCTTGTTTTTTTAATTTGCTGGTCATATCGATTAACATAAAGGTCATTTACAAGTGGCTGTTGTTTTAATAGTAGCAATGTAAATGCTCACTTGACCCTCATACCTGCTTCGGAGAGTACTCTTCAACAAATTGATTTATATAAGCAGTGGAACAACATTTTCTCGTCAGTTTGTATCGCCGCTGCAGAAGGGGATGTATGTCAGTGAGCCCGAAATGGAAAAAGGTACGCTGGTATGCTAAAGTTATGGGAGACGACACTTTTCCACCCTGTTCAGTGGTAGCGGTAGTGAAACCAGTGAAGCTGATGAACTTGAACGTCGAAGATGACGTAACCGATTTCCTTCCGCCTGAATATGACTAGGTGCGAATAGCAATTTTACGGCTGAAAAACACAAAGGAAACTGCAGCGGATGGTAAGCTAGCCAAACTAGAAAAATACATCGGAAAGGAGGTGATAAGTCGAAGTATGAACTTTTTTGAATATCCGCTTAAATGTCGCTTGCGAAATCTTATCGATGGTATGCGTAGTGTGGATAATTTAAACCCAACTTAAATCTGCTGATTGGGTTTCATCAATATGATTTTTGATCTAGTAAACCCTCCATAGAATTCTTATTTCTGTGATGCCTTTTCCAAGTTGAATATGGAAGCCAAGCGAAAGGATCTCGAGAAGAGCGTGTACAAAGCGAGGGATTTCCAAGCGGAAGAGACCGCGCATTCGCACCTCCGCTCTTACGCCAGTGTTGAGAGCTATAATTGGCAATTGGAGAAGCAGCATTAAGCAGATTCGCTCTTTCAAGCAAGTGGTAATTTGGAATGTTTCACAATGGGACGTTTTCTCAACTGATTTGATCAAAAAAGTTTTTATCGAACCGATTTTTTTTTCAAATTTTCAAACGGTTTTAGAAAAGATTGTCTAAGCCCAAATTAAAAAGAAAACTTGTATTTTTACCAGAATATGTGGGAAGTCGAGAACTAAAAATATCTTATTATAATTACTATTTTAGTGGTGACTAAGTTCAGATTTTCACTTTATAAACACGTTTTTTGGGTCGCCAAATTGGATTCTGATGAATGTTCTCGAAAAATTTAATTATTCAATTCGATAAGAATTTCAACCTTCCTGCCATTTTTGCATGAAATCAAACGATAATTTCCTACCGTGTGTATGGCCGATTGAGAATTACTTAAAAGTCCTGTCGCGTCGTACAAAGACCACGCAAAGAAGTCGTGCTAATGGGCATAAACTTTCCAACCCCCTCTGATGAAATGCCTGTTGGCGAAGGATGGCCTACATACACTTGCTATATCCAATCATATTCTAAAAGTATGTACCGCATTTTTCATTGACTTCAATGTTATTGGAACTTATTCGAGTTTTTGTGAAACCCCTTATTCGCTTACCTAAACGAGCTTTTTGACATTCTATTTAACTCCCACGCACATTTATATACTCACAAATATTCAGACAATTAATTTTTCCCTCTTTAAAAAACCAACAGTTTGAGCTATCCACCGCATTCATCGTCCACAAATTGCCACTCGGTCGTGCGTTTGACTTTTGTGGTAATTTTTATGCGATAATTGTATTAATTTTGCATTGTCGTTAAATTATTATACATACATATATTTATGCATATTTCATTGGCATTTACATGACATAAATACTGTGAGACATTCACTCATTCGCGTATCTTTGCTTGCACAGGCTCAGCTGTATTGTTTTTTGTTTTTTTTTTCTTTGTATTGTTGACTGATTTATGCGGATGGAAACTACACTAGGCATTTTTTCCAACTTTTTCAATTTTTAATGTTTTGCAACATACTATTATTGCACATGTAATTGAATTTTTAATTATTTCAATTTCAGTTCGTTTGTTTTGTATTGCTTTAGTTAATTTCCCAGTTTCGTGTTACAATTTTGTACAATTGTAAAATTTCATTCATCCATATAATTTAAGTTAATTGTTAGTTTTAATTAAAAATGTCAGTCGTGAATGTTCGAGTTAATAACTGTGTATTTATTGCTGTATTGTGCAATAACTAGTGTATTTGAAAAAAAAAAATATGTATAGAAAATATTAATTAAGTTACGAACTGACTAAACTGCTGAGTTTAATATTTTTAAAATTAAATTTGACTTTTGTTAAAAAGAAGACGGAAATGCGTTTAAGTGGGAACCTTCTCTGTTCATTTACATACAACAAATTCAAGTTAGTCTTAATTATAAGAGGTTTTCGCGATTCACATTTTTCTTAGAGTTTAATTGAGCTTAGAGTTTAAAAGAGCTTTTCTTAGAGTTTAATTTTGAGCGATATCGTTGATTTCTCTTAATAACGAGTGAAGCATATAACTAAATATTTAAATTCATTTTAAGAACGGAATTTATTAAGAAAAATATTTTTACACAACCTACGTAGGCGCATAAATAAGCATTTCTCTCATTAAGTTCAAGCGAAGGTAGAATAAAGCAAACGATGAGAAAACAAGAAAAAAAAACGGTAAAAAAAAATCTAATAAAGCTTCTATCGTAGCTCTACATTTAGACTAGGCGACACGACACGAAGGTGTTAAAGCGAATAATGAAAAGTTAATAACAAATTTAAAAGCATCTAAAAGTATGCAAATTAGTTTGGCGCGAAAAATGTTGCCAGAAGTGGAGCATTCCTAACACCATTATCTACCATTTGACTACTGGCTAATGAAGGAGTATAGCAGCTGAGGTAACAATAAGTGGCTGTTGTAGAGTTTCTCTAGCCATTCGCTTTTCCTTTCTTTCAATCTTTGTCTTACTCACACACCGCGTTGACTCTTCACGCCAATTCAGTGGTGGGAGTGCAAATAATAAAATCCTAGGCATCCCACTTTGCTATATAAAAACAAATTACAAGAATGCCAAAGGGGAGCTTAATAACCAAAGGCAAAGGCATTAATGGCGCGACAATAAAGTAAACTTGGTTGCTTAGCATTTTTAATTAAACATTCCAGTTTTTCCCAGTCGCTTCATACAAACATACTAACACAATTCCCCTCGTCTATAAGTACGTTTAACTCATCAACGTGTGCAGTTTTAGGATCAAAGTGCGCGAGGGTGCTGTAAAGGGTGTGAAGGTAAAAATTAGCTGCCGGTTTTTTAGAATTAAATTCTCTATTTTTTCTTAGCATGCATAGTTGAGGCCGCTAAGCGTTTTTTCACTTTTTCGGTTACCTACTTTTCAGTCTATTGACTGAGACGAATTATGCCAGCATGACTGGCAGCGTTACAACTCTACATACACATGCGCATGGTTTATGGTTTACAAATTTACACTCCTTTTTTGGGTAGATTCTTTCCATTCATCTGTCCTTTTCTATGGGTTCGGTGCCATTTTTTTATTTTACATTTAGTGCTAAACAGGGTAGAAGGCCAATGTTCGGTTTCTCACTTCCCACTAAAGCCAATTCAGACGCCATCAACAATATGTCAACATTTAACCCTAATCTCGGTAGCGTCAAACATTTAAGCGCGGTTAACAAGCTTTCTGTGCTATTTTTTTTTTGCTAGATATAAATTGGTAATGTACTTAAATTGAATTTCAACCGCTTCGTTGTAAAATTAATCAGCTTAAGCGCGTGGTGCTTCAGCATTTTTACCTTTTTTAAGGGGTTGCAAAAGGCCTACTCCACAGGTTAGGCTTAGTTTCGAAAAAAAAGAAAAATAATGACCTGAACTCGTGTATGTAGTATCAAGGAAAGTAAATTTTTGAAGACTATTAATGAATAGCTTTCAAAAAGCTAAACAACCGTCAGTTCAACAACTTTTAAATCGAAGTGGCTCTCATCTTCGTAGTAGTGTAATTGGTAAGAGGTGGTACCTCTCTCTCGGGGTTAGTTCCTGTGTCTATCAAATCATAGTGAACGCCATAATGTTTTGTGGAGTCGTCTTCTGGTGGAATGCACTAGAAATGAATGCACTTGCCAGAAAGTCGGAGCTGTTCTGTTCTACACAGAAAGGACCAGAATTTACAGTGGGATTGGTACGGGAATTTTCGCAAGGAGCTTGCCCCCAACATAAAAATTTATATTTCCGGATCACAACAGTGTAGTGCCACTAAGAAAATATTTAGTCGATTGACCGCTCGATTGCGCTTCGCCGGTAAGAGAGCTAAATAAACAGCCAATATGATAGCCGAAAGGAGACTAGAAATCTGGACTCCTACGGTAGACTGAAGGCTAGAAAAGGCATCCTCAAGGTTTCACCGTGAAATTAGGGAGTATCTTAAATAAGATGCATATGAGCCAGTTTAGAGAAGGTGGGCCGGAGTCGTTCAGGGACCTTACTTTACTCACAAAACCACAACTATCGAGTCTGGTAGTGTATTAACAGAGCTTTGTACGCGGACTACTCGTGAGGTGAGTTAAAAAATCTGGAGAATCAGCAACTGCTAAGAAGGCGATGTGACAAAGTCTGGCCAGCTTTTTCGAGGCTACAGTCCACACAGATGGCACTCGAACTGGTGCATAACGGTTTTCGCTATAACTAAGCAGTTGCCAATCGTAGTGATGCCGCAAAGTTCTTATGCTTATGGCTTAAGTGTATCTCTGCTTCGAGCGAGCATCTAAGTCTAAATTACGCTAAGTATTTTCAAGATCACTTGCACAGATTTACTCTTTACCAAATAAGTGATTAATCAAAATTGATATCTTTTCCCGCATAAAAAGTAGTGAGATTTACGGGCTTCCTTGAATGCCTTTTTGCCACAACGGGTGTTTTATTTAAGCCTAAGCAGAGATTTTCTTAAAGTTTGAATAAGATGCTGAAGAGCATTATTTGTTTTTTTTTATGTACGGAAAGATGACTCAGGTTTTAAAAAATTTGTTGTCATATGTTACCAAAATTTTGTGGTTTCTGAGTGAGAGCTTTCAAATGGATAATTCTATTCAAATCAGGGAGCGTTATCACTATAACTAAAATAATGTAAGTACGCATTTAATCATTATTTTATAATTTTTATTTCTTCGCTCAGATATGTATGTAAATTATGATTATTTATAAAATTTAAAAGGCCATACAGATACAACCACCTGAAATTTTGACCCAAAAATTTTGAGACTTATTTCTTTTATCACAAAAGGATACGTCCGAAAACACCTGGAGCTTTTCAGTTTTTTGAATATTTAGTCATCATTCTTAAGTCAAAAATAAAAATCTATAATATTATTCAGCCCTATCGCTAATTCCGTGCGAATGAGCTGTTCCCATAATTTAGCTTGCAAAACAAAAACAAATTGGGAAAAATTGTTCTTGTTTTGCTTTATAATTTTTGGGAATATTTGTTCACGTGAAATCCGCGATAGGGCCGATTATATTTGAGTGAGAATACAGAAACATAAAATAAGCATTGTTTTTGAGCAAAAAAATAAAAATAAGGTAATAATAGGCCGTATGAATAAAAACAAGAAATTTAATTTTAAACAAAAAATTTAAGATTGTCGTTGATTTCTTCATGATCCAATGATCGGATTTTAACCAAATTAGTATGGGAGCGCCTGTGAGGTAACACCTTTCCTTTAAAAAAAGAATTCTAGAAATTGGTTAACGTGGTCCAAAGTTGTTCTGTAACATAAAAAAATACAAAAAATGTATATTCCGACGAATTGATAACCTTCTCCATTTTGCGAAGTCGGTTAAAAAGCAATTGGTTTTTCTTAAAATTTCTAACCTTTTGCATGATTTATTCAAACAATATTGAAGTAAAAAGTATGACATTTTTTATTCATACGGCCTAGTAACTTTTTTAAGCGAAAAAAAATTTAAACTAAAATCTTAATTATAACCCAAATGTATTCAAAAAGTGTGACTGAATCTGATATTGCTCTCAGAAAAACCATCCTATAAAGTCAAATTGAACAACATTTTTATGAATTTTGAATCGCTTGTTTATATTTTTTGCCATAATAGTTCTTTAGAGCCTACCTAAGTTGTCAATCACACCTTGATTATAACTTTTAATTTTTATTTTGATTTGTCAGACTAGAAAAATAGCAAGTAATTTTTAAGCAAAACAAACTGATTTAAATTCTCACATACAAATTGAAGAGTACCATTAATTTCTTCATGATCCAATGATCGGATCTAAACTAAATTAAAATGGGACCACTTCTGAGGTACCGCCATGCCTTTGAAATATAGAAATCGGTTAACTTGGTGCAAAGTTATGCAACAAAAAATATTCCGACGAATTGATAACCTCTTCCTTTTTTGAAGTCGGTCAAAGATCAGTTTATATTGCTGTAGGAAGTAAGAGTGAGTATAAATAGTTGAAATTGTTTTACGACGCCTAAGCATGTTATTTTTTTTTGTTGTTAGAATCAAAAAAATAGTAATTATATTTAGATCATTTTTAATCGCATACATATTCAATAATTCTAAAATCCTTCTTCCTCTTTTTTCATTCGTAGAATTTGTTTTAAGAATTTAACTTCTTGCAAACTTAATTAAAATTTCCGCAAGCATTTCGATTTAAAAAAGTGCTAAGCATACTTTTAAGCGTTTATACGAAAATCCGTGACAATTTCAGCAAATACCTTTGCATATTAATAAAGGTGCGCGGGCCCGGAAAATAGGATCAACTTAACGAAAAACATAAATTACCAACAAGTTGAGAATTTTAAGCTGCACTGTCGGTGGTGGTATTAAAGACTTTTCGCCGCGCTTACGGCTCCAGCTAAGCCTACAAATAAGAAAATCTACACAGCTAGCTAACTTCTACAGCACCTAAATATATATATGAAAAATAAGAGAAAAAGCAACAAATTTACAAATTATGAATGCATGTGGTAGTAAATAGAAGGAGCAAAAGGGGCGGCTTGATGGTGGCTAGGAGCTTAAATCTCGTGCTCAACACCTCCATTGCCACATACTATACTGTACATATATTTGTAGTTATGTAAAGAAATATGTATTCTATTCATGCCAACGATTATGCTACTACTACTACCACCACCAATGAGTTGATGATTCGTTGCGGCAGGTTGCACTTTAGCCGCGCCAGTGATTGCGGCAAATCGGTCTGAAATTGTGAGGCTTCTACTGTCGAGCTCATAAAAACGAAATAAATAATCTGCAGGGTTTGAGCAGAAGTCTGAAAAGGAATACTTAAGCGGGAAGTAAAAGCAAATAGCTGTTTGGTAGTTAGTGGCAAGAAATCATGGAAAAAGGAAAAGACAGAATGAAAAAATATGTATGTAGATAATCCGATTACAACGCATTTTGCTTCGCTTTGAATTGCTGTCGTATTCGGTTGAGTTGACTGCTCAGAATGCTGAAAAGAACAACATTTGCGTGTTCTACACCTGTTAGTTGCAAACATAAATATTTTAGTCGTGTTAAGCGCACACAGCTGTGAATATGGTTCATAAAAAGTGAGGAGAATAAGTGCGAAAAAACGTCGAAAAAAAAAACGAAAAAGCAATTGACCTCAGACAACGCGCCACTCACAGAACGCCAAACCAATTGACCAGCACGACATACTGCACAACAAAAAAAAAAAAAAAAATACGACACCGCCACAAATTTCAGTCTATCGAAGTTAGAAGAAATATCTGAAAATGCAGGGAAAATAATGTGAAAAGGGCAGCCAAACTGATTGCTGGTGGTGTGGGGCCTGAAGTCCAGCAGCGTAGTAAACACTGAACTGTCCATAAACATTCACTTACACACCTCTTCGGCTACTAGCAAAGCAATAAACCAACGCTCCAAAGCAATTCAACTGGGGAAACCACTGTCGGTACACCAAGTACCACCAAACACTTTGGCAGCCAGTCAGGCACGCAATTTTTGTTATTTTTTTTTGCCCCATTGTCATTGTGCGCACAGGTGGGCGAATATATGTATTTGTATATAAAAGGGAGTCGTTAAAACTAAACCAGCAGTAAAATGATAAAACAAAGAAATTCTAACGTAAAAAGAGTAAAACCAGATTGGATTTGTAAGAATTTGCCAACTTATCGCAGGCGCGCTGTGGTGATTGAACTCAAAAATGGTGGCGTATGAGAAAATTGCTAAAGATTCTCTATCCATTGTTGTACAGTAGTAGTGTTGATATTAGCGCGGTTCTTCATTGGCAAATTTACCTTTTCGAATCTATTATGGTCTCATCTGTTAATGCTCATAACCGCAAGCGTTACGAAATTCATGCTTTATGGATCTTTCAAAGCTTTTAAAATACGTTTACTTCTTTATTAGAACTATGATATGGGTTTTTTATGCAAACGCTACTCTCCCAACATTTCTTACACAATTGTTTGTATCACTTTACCGTCTCATGTTCCTACAACCAGTGTTGCCGTTGTGTGACTAAAGCGGTATCTTGACCCGTTTTAAGTGCCAATACCCTTTGACCCGACCTTTTAAAAATGTAGATTTTTTGACCCTTTTCTAAAATTATGTGCGACTTTTGCCCCTTTTCAGGGATTTTTCTATGAAATTTCAACAGAACCATGCTTTTGTAAAATATTTCCTCCTGTAATTACGAAAAAAATTCATCACTTAAAACTTTTAAAGGAAATGCATCTTTTCTCCTTGCAGCAACGCGGTTTTTGTTTACGTTTGCAACCGTGCTTTGGGCAAATTTTGTCCCGCTATTTTCTTTTTAAATTCTTTTTTCGTCCATTACCCCTTTTTTACGACTTTTTGAAAATTCTCAACGGCAACACTGCCTACCACCTCCACTCTATATCGACAGTGCTTTGGCAAAACCTCGTATCTCAGAAATCACTGCTACCTTGTATCTCGTAAAATTAATTCAAAATAGGCCTTAAAATACTAAGATGCATAATATTTTATTCCGAATTAACTAAAAAGTACTCAGTCCTTAATATTCAAATCAAAAAGTTTTTAAAAATCAATTTTTGTTATTAGAAGATATTATTTTTTTGTTGGATAGTGTTGTTTAAGAGTGTTTTGAGATATGAGGTTTTGCCAGAACGCCATCGATATGCTTGAATCGCATTTATCACTCCAGCAGATATTGAACATTTGCACTTTGCAAATTCTTCTTTCCATTTTCTAACCAAATTCGTTCGCAGTTAAAGTGCTTTCGATTAAAAAGAAGCATTTTTTTGGCTTTCAAATTGCCTTTAATATTGCTTGTTGCTCATGTTGCGGTTGTCGTTGTTGCGTTTGTTGCAATATTTGCAATTTATTTTGTTGGTATTAAAATTTTATGTGATATAGTTGTTGACAGGCGATATCGTTATTTTTCGTTGTCATTGCCACAACATTGACAACAACAACGGAGTTCGTTTTTGGGTTCTCGGAATTCTTTGAAGTTTTTGCTACCGTAGTATGTGGGAAGATACATATATATAAATACTACATACGTGCATTGCCGAATGTGTCTTCAAACTCTTTCGTGTTGTTGGCTCTCGTTTTTTTTTTGCAACATTTGCTTCACGACTATTCATGTTTCTGCAACGCTCTTATTACACTAAGAAAAAGGTAACATGAGTTTTTCTTACAGTGTAATTTTTGGGGTTTCCATGTTAGCGACTAGAAATTTTTCAACAGAAAAAGTATTTTCTAAACAAGCTTAAACCTAAGTTAAGCCCAATAAAAAAATTCCCAAACAACATCACTCTGTAAATTGCGAAAACAAATCTGTACAAATTACCAGTCGCGTGACTTGGCCTTGATTAAAAGTGAACATTTGAAGCTTTCAGGAGGGTGCGGTTCCAAATACCATTAGACGGAACATATGTATAATTTTAGTTTTTTTTCCAGGTTTGTCTTAATGAAGAAAAATCACCTGTGAATTGCAGAACGAAATCGTGATTAAACGAAAAAAGTAGTAAAGTAAACTAAGGTCACTTGGCGCAAGATCATATGTTGAAAGAAAGAATTTATGGTAAATTTTTTTCTCAGTGTATCTCCCGCCGTATTTTTTGATTGTAGCAACTGTTAAAAAGTAATTTCTGGTTTCTTTTTGCTTACATATGTATGTAAGTGTTTGTTGTCGCGGCTACTTAAATTCGCGCCCTTACCATCGTTGAAATGGTCTTTAAATTTGATTAACGGTCGAGGCTGCACCTGGGCGACGAGTTTTAATAGCTACCAAAATGGATGGCGTTTGAAGAGGAGCGTATAGCAGAGCATAAGATGAAAATAAATTGTAGACAATTTTTCAGAATACAGAAAAAAATTTTGGAAAATAACAAATTTATTTTTATTCGTTTGAATTACACTTAAATGGTCCAAATATCTGCTGAAATATATTTTACTGGCATAAAAGATGTTGCTGCAATAACTGCCTACTTTACTTTATCACTTATCAATAAGGCAAAATAAACAGAGCGATTGTCGGGGCTATTGTTGTTGTTGATGTCAAGAGCACACGCTAGTAACTGCTTATAGAAAATTTACCTTACCAATGCCTCAATGTTTGGCTTTAGCTTTTTACACCATATATTCAATAATACCATGCAACCGATGCTCAGAAGGTTGGTCCCGCAGAAGTTGTTGAAGATGGGATGGCCATCTTTCCTGTGGATTGGGCAGATCACAGTTACATAGCGTTCCAAGTTTCTCCATATTTCAATATGTCAGCTGCGTAATTGCTATTTAAAATTTCTTCACAAGAATTCGCTCCGGTCTTAAACGTTTCATTAAGTCGCTCAACGTGCTCACGTAGTTCGATGGCTCTGTATGCAACACGTCCGTCGTCTTACGAGTTCATTATTTTGAGACTCTTCGAAGTCTGTCAGTGTTTGTCCGCCATCGGAGCTTTCATAGTGAAGGCTTGACTTTCCGATTGTAGAATCAAGGAGGCCTTCCTTGCCCACCCTGCTATTGAAATCATTAAGTCTAGTAATAATCGCGTAACGTTGGCTAGCGACCAACCGCCTCAATTTTAAGTACCATCACTAGTTTAGTTGCCACATATTGCAATGAGATTCAATAAAAAAATGTTTCTCACCCTTTGTCAGCTACTTTTTCCTGATACGTCGTCACCTTTCATCGTTTACCATACGCCATCGCCATGCAAAAGTAGTTCTCGTTTTTATTCTATTAGTTTCCGTCAGTCAGATTTAACTTTCAATTGATTTCTGTCATCACTTATATGTAAGGTGAACGTAACGTGACGATGATGCTTACTAGCTTCATTTTATGTAACTGAAGGGG
Source organism: Rhagoletis zephyria (assembly GCF_001687245.7). NCBI lineage: Eukaryota > Metazoa > Arthropoda > Insecta > Diptera > Tephritidae > Rhagoletis > Rhagoletis zephyria. The sequence continues at coordinate 16,509 of NW_016162412.1, read as the reverse complement.
CATGTTATCCGATATCGTCGAAAGGAATCGTTTTTGATTTGAGAACAAAATATACAAGGTATGTATATTTAAGAGTTTATTTAAAGAGGCTTCGTTTGTTATGTCATTTGAAAGTGTTACGTATGGAAAAGGTATACAGACATTTCTGTTTAAATTGCATTAAATTTTTCCAAAAACAAAAACATTAAATTTCCCTATGCTGTTGCAGTTTTTTCACTACAGCATTTCAAATATGTACATATATATATTTTAAATACCATTTCCAAAAATAAAAAAAATGTGTACTTAAATCAGCTGGGATGTTATTCATCTTATATTCTACATCACAAAACTTCATCTAACACATTTTATTTTATTTTTTTGCTGTGTGACCATTACTTGTATTACACCACAGCGCCTTACATAGTAGCGCCAGCTTCACTTGCCTGAATTTGCTTAGGTTGCTTAGGTTCCCCTAGCCAATTTAATCTTACAAATTGCCAAAAGTGTCGTGAGATTGTTTGGTCGCGTATGATTTTCAATCATTTCCACGCTACTGCACCGCGACACCGCAAGTCGACGACGCGTACACACCGCAGCCAGAGTTAGCAGGCAGCAGCAACTAACAACACAGTGACATACAACATATTCATTCATAGCCATTCGAGATTTCAGCGACAAGGACATGAAAAACACATCGAGTTCGTCATTGTGTCATTGGCATTTCGTATGACACAGCAAACATGTCCATTATGTTCGAGTTTGAGCGAAGGAAAATGATATTTTGCGCCATTCGCGTAGCGTTGTGGTTTCGATGTCAGGTATGAGCTACAAATTAGTTGGAAAGTTATTTGGCGGACAGGCGGTATGGATATGGTATATATGGTGAGAATTAGAGATGAGCATTAGAAAGCAGTGAAGTGTCGAATAAATGGTAGTGTTGAAAAAGAATCGGGAATTAAGCAGTCAGAGATCATCTGGTAAGTGAGTAAGGGCTCTAACATAGCTGTATTTTCGAGTATACAGAAAGGTTTTTAGGCAACGTCTGCTTAGGTCGGAAATGCTTGCGACCCAAGGATCTATTGCGCACTCAGGTCTGAGGCCTGCAACAAATTTAGAAGAGCTGCGGCTGCATAGGCACATATTTTTCGCGTGTTTCAAGGAAATAAGTAGCATCGAAATCGAGTAGAAAAGTAAAGGAATCTCTTTGGTCGAGTCACAAGGGTGGTAGAATTATAAGAGATCCGAGTGCCATATTTAATTAAAACCGAGCACCCGTTTCTTAGTGAAGAGCAGTTTGGCATAGTGCATGTTTTTATTTTCATCGAATTTCATATACCGATGAACGATCTAATTTGAGTTTAATTTTTCAACAGGTGGCAACTCTTTTCGAAAAACTATAACCAGTTTGAACATCTACATGCCAAGCGCTTTAATTTGACATCTCATTTTTGAAAATCGGGCGAACGGTACAGATCTTTTATCCTGAACAAAAAATCCCTAGGAAGGGCTCAGGTTAAGGTGGTGGTAGCCACTTCTCTGGCTAGTCTGTCCGCTGTCTCATTTTTCTCTTTTCCGTTGTGGTTTGGTATTCTTATTAGAAGGATGTTAGTCCTTATCACATGGATTTAGTTGGAGAAGATCCCTGTTTAAATTCTTTTGTGCAGTGATTCTCCACAACTCTTAAACCATTTAACAATCTTTAGATTTGATTTTCATTTTCATCGGGTTTATCAAAATCAAGGTTCATAACGACCCCTACGTGATTGAATTAATGGGTATAGCATATCAAATAAAATACTTTTTTATGCACATATATTTGTTTAGCACTAGCGTGAAGCGTGACCCGCCAAAAAAATCATTTCATTAACATTCCTCTGCCGTTTTCCAAAATTACTATGAAGGAAACTGCAATGTATTGGTGTCGCACTGGTCAAGCAAAGTTATTCCTGCAAAACAAAAAAAAAAAAACTTTTAATTTTTTCGAATTTCTTTTCAGCTTTTGTTCTACGGATTCTATGACTGCTTTGTGCACAGTGTCTATACAATTTTCGCTGCCTTTAATTCCGCTAAAACTGCGCGCTCAATTTTCATTCACTTTTGACTTTGATTTCGCATTTGAGTTGACCCTAACGCCACACCCACTTATTCAGTCATTCGCTCGCCCTTATATCCACTCGATACCATTCGTCCCCCCTTACTTTTGGGCCGTAAGTAATTTTGTACTTCCCTTTCTAGCAACATCATATTCTCTTTAACACTTTTATGGCTGGCCTTCAAAATGTTAAAAAAAAGCAAGTAAAAAAAAAATTGTGAAAAGATATGCATAACAACGAATCTGTGGCACCTACAAACCACCACCACCCGCATTACATGCCACAGCACTTAAACCTTCACCGCTGCTTCTTCCGGTTACCTTTTTTTTCTTGCTTTCTTCTCTTCAGCAAATCCTTTGTGTCGCCTTACTAATCGGCTCCCATACGGGATTAACTTGATTTCCCTACATTTTTTTTTTGTGTGCCTTTCATCTCCGACATACTTAGCTCGAATCGTATTCAGCATTCGCACGCATACATAGGTACATACACACAACCACCCATACACATGCATATGAATACGCAGTTGTAATCTTGATTGCGTATACGCCATGTAGGGTTCGCGGCTCGCATTCGTTGGTGTGTAACTTGGTGCATACCAAGCTGTGATTTCAAAATTACTGTCATTGTCTTCTGCTGTTTCGTCTCCTAAGTAGTGGTGGTGCGCGTTTTATTGCTAGCGTATAGTCGACTCGTCTACTGAAGTGTGACAGCATTGCCTCATGTATGTAGCTGTGGAATTTTGATGAGCCAACTTGACGCCTCTGTTGTTGGTTGAGCCGCCGTTGTTGGCTTTAAAGCTTTAATAATATGCGTGACTAATGAAAAAGTTAGCATTTCGGATGAAACTGAGTGTGCGCGATTCACCATTCGGAAGTGAGTGGTGTGAAGGAGCGGGGACTAAAGTCATTTTTCTTTGTTCAAAATTGAATTTAAATTCTCATTATTGTAACGGAATGCAGTGAACATACAGTTTGAAAGTTGAATTTAGTCTCAGATTTAATAGTGTGCGGCGTTTATATGGCGAAATGCTTGCTACTGAAGTAAGAAAATTGATGATAAAACATTTTTGGGCAGGCAGGCTTCCGGTATTCGTTTTTTTTTTTTTACGCAAAACATATCCGAAAAGGCGCTGGGCCACAATACCACCTATTCGCCAAATGCAATACTTACTGCCTTCACTTAGTCGAAAATATTTTCAGCAACTAAGCAGTTGCTGCGCAACTTTAATTCTACAATCAAGTTTATTTATTTCTCTTGCGAATTTCTCTATATTTGCCAAAGAGTATTCGGCTTCTCAGTGTTGCAAGCATTTTTACTGAAAATTCTTTTCTCTTGCGTATTTTAGTCAACAAATTCTCGCAGTTTTTGCACATCATTACGAATTTTTGCAACATTTAACAATCAACGGAATTTTTATTTACCTCAAGCGAAAGTGTTTTTAATTTTTTTTTTATCATAACTCCGTAGCTGAGCTCATGTTGAAAAAGAAACGTGCGAAACAAAAATGAGGTAAAAATCATATAAAATAGTAAATGTGCGATTACTTTTATATCAAAAATATTGACAGCAGTAACCAAAAAGTGACACAGTGCAATAAACTATACATTAGGCCGTACCACCCCTCAAGCAACCCAAAAAAAAAGGTTCATCGGACATCGGATTTTTTTGTTTTACCTAAGCATAGTTTTCTTTTTAAATTTTTCGGTGATACCAACATTTGGCAATTACATTGTTTTTTTCAAATACACTGCCAGAACAAAGTATTGGCAGAGATGCTATTTTACAATATATACACCAATTTTTATTGTCATATTTTTCCGACGACTTTTTATAAAAATATGGTTAATTCCACAACAAAAAACATAAAAATATAATTCCTAAACCTTGTGCAAAACTCGCGAAAATTCGGCAAACTTTAAACTTTTTAATCAGATTTTTTAGAATTTTTTTGAGTACGCAGTTGTGCAGCCCAATATATTCTGTTAAAAACATGCAAGTTCGCAGTTAGTCAAAAATTGTATTGATTTTTGAGAATTTTTTTTGTTGAAGGTGTTTTGAATTTTTTCCATATAAAGAATTTTCGATTTTTTTTTTATGGAAGAGACTGCGTGAAAAAAAAAATTGCCAAAAATTAACGGTAATTCCTAGCTACTTAAACTTTCGACTCTATTATAATAAAATTGATTGGGCTACAAAACTGCATACTCAAAAAAATTTTATTAATAATTTGAAAATTTGCATGGAAACTTGCTGAATTTTTACGAGTTTTGCATAAACTTTAGGAATTATACTTTTATGTTCTTTATTGTAGAATGAACCATAATTTTTTAAAAAATTGGCGAAAAAATATTAGAACAAAAATTTGTTGAATATTGTGAAAAATTTTCTGTGCCAATACTTTGTTCCGGCAGGTAGTTCCTTTGCAAATATTTAATAATTTTTGGCGAGGATTAAATTACTGACATTACGGTAATAAGAATGGAGATCTGGTGGGTTCACGTAGTCCATGCTTAAAAAGATATTTTGATTCTACTTAGGAATTGGATAAAAAGTTTTTATAAATATTCGCATTTGCCGTGACAATTTTTAACTAAGAAAATTTGCGTATCACTGAATAATAACACTTAGAAATAAAGAGGTAGTGCGATCTTTTAGGAAAAAATGCATTCTTTATTGATAGTGCGTTTCGCGTCATATTTTTTTTTAGAAAAAGTGGACTTTTGGAAAATTTTCACTCTAAGCAAGTGTATATCAGCTCACAAATTATGAGGGCAGGGAAGTCGATTTTGAAAGAAGACTGGGAAGATGCCCACGTCTTCGGGGTATATGAATGGGGCAAAGTCCTAATTACCCGATTACTTTGCTTTAGGTCAACGATGTTCCAGTGCTCTACGCTGGGTTTTTGACAGTGTGGGAATTGTCAGTGGTTTATAGCATGGTAGGTACATACTTATATGTCAGTGCCAAAGTTAACCCATAAAAGTGGTACTAATAGAAGCAAATGTTTTACAATTGAATAATGGTTGCACTAGTTAAAGAGAAATCGAATAGAGTAAATGCTATAAAAATTGGCTGGGTTTCTCTCAAAGAAAAACACTTTTTTTTTTTTTTTGAAGTAATAACTCAACAAAACTTCTAAGGCATAAAATTTTGTGAAAATTCTTTAGTATGAATAAGCTAAGAATTCGAGATAAACTTTGGAGAAAATTTCAGTAGTTATAAGTTGTTATTAAGTTCATAGATGAGTAGCTATATGCGACTTACATAGACCGTAATCAGTTTGATATCGTACCTAAAAAAACATATAGATTTATTCCCACACAAAAGTCACCGCACATTTGTGGCATCACTTTGATGCGTTAGTCAATGACAGCACATGTGGTTATATGAAGGCTGCCATAACGCTTTAAAACTAACGAAGAAGAAGAGGTGAAAATCGGAAGCCTAGAGCAACAACAAAACACTAACAATGTAAAGGATATGCGTATAATTTGCTACTTCTACCTCATTTTATGTACATATTTATTTTTAATAGCCGGATCTAATATTACAAGCACATTTTAGCTACACTAATATATGCATGTACTTTCATTACTCCCATAACAAAATTTTAAGAAAAAAAAAAAAAAAAATAAAAGTCGTAATATAAAATACAACGCAAAGGAAATACTCATACCTAAGTGCGTGATAATCAAAATTTTTCAAATATTGTTCTCAACTTATGAAAACTAGTTGGTGTATGTGGAAGCAAGAAAAATGAGCGCCAGAACCGACTAGTTTTGCAGCCAATTACAGCCGATAGTAGAGGTACGCAGTGGAGTATTTATGTAGATAGGTAGTGAAAGCGTGGCCGTAACTGTGTTGTTACTTTTTCGACTTTTACATGGCTTCAATGTTGCTCGTTGTACTAAGAGTGCTTGCCTTGCACATCAATCTACGCAGAATACCTCCATGGAAATTATATTTCCCATGTGATTGTTTCCGGTAAGTGCATACTTAACATTGTTTTTATAAGGAAAACTACCTCAGTTATTTATTTTTTCTTTTTTTTCTTTTTCACTATTTTTCTTCTCTTACGCCTTCTTAAAAGTACTCGTATCCAATTCAGTACTTGCGCTTGTAAGTTGAGCTACACCGCCGTCGTTTTACATCAACTCAACTTAGCTTCTACGACAACTTGAAACCTGCAATTTGATGCCACGCATATTGAGTATTGCATACCCAGGTTGGTGCATGCACAGGCGTGTATGTACTCGTAGTGTCTCCGCTCAAGCGCTAACTACAATTCAATGCAATCTACTCTTGTTATTGCGAAGACAATTTACTTAGCTTGTTTTATATGCATTTCAATCAAAGCGTATTTACCTTCCCATTTACCCACGCACCTGCCTTTTCTGCTCTTCTTGCTATTGCTTGTCAAGCACACGCGCATTATGATCTCAGCACTGTTTGTGCGCACTAACTCAATATCATGCACGTGAAAATCTCAAAAACTGCTTCAATTTCTTCGAGTTTATCTTTTGTCGTTACGGAAGAATTTTTGCACGCGAAAATTCGAGTGAAGTCAGATGAAGTTAGGAAGCATTCTACGAATCTCGGCAGCTACCAATTCAATTACAAAACACTCTTGTCCTGTATCAAACTTTATTGCAAATTGTTTCGTTAACTTGGTAAATAATGCTTCTGAAGCAACGGTTTTAATGATTCGACTGAAACTTAAAAGTGAAGAAAAAGGATTTTTTCTTGTACGCGAATTAAGTCGATCAAGTAGCGTACAATACCAGATAGTAAAAGCAAAAAAAATAATATTTGTTTGATCGGAAGTAAACACAAACAAGAATTACCTAACTAGTTAAAGAGCTGCCATTAGGTGCAGAAAGCGAAAATTTTAACTATTACCTAATACGTTGTCGATGGTCTTGAGAATTCAAATAACGGGTGATTTTTTTGAGGTTAGGATTTTCATGCATTAGTATTTGACAGATCACGTGGGATTTCAGACATGGTGTCAAAGAGAAAGATGCTCAGTATGCTTTGACATTTCATCATGAATAGACTTACTAACGAGCAACGCTTGCAAATCATTGAATTTTATTACCAAAATCAGTGTTCGGTTCG
>NW_016162412.1:0-8500 GCF_001687245.7 Rhagoletis zephyria | reverse complement strand
ATCGACAAATTTTGTTCAGCGATGAGGCTCATTTCTGGTTGAATGGCTTCGTAAATAAGCAAAATTGCCGCATTTGGAGTGAAGAGCAACCAGAAGCCGTTCAAGAACTGCCCATGCATCCCGAAAAATGCACTGTTTGGTGTGGTTTGTACGCTGGTGGAATCATTGGACCGTATTTTTTCAAAGATGCTGTTGGACGCAACGTTACGGTGAATGGCGATCGCTATCGTTCGATGCTAACAAACTTTTTGTTGCCAAAAATGGAAGAACTGAACTTGGTTGACATGTGGTTTCAACAAGATGGCGCTACATGCCACACAGCTCGCGATTCTATGGCCATTTTGAGGGAAAACTTCGGAGAACAATTCATCTCAAGAAATGGACCGGTAAGTTGGCCACCAAGATCATGCGATTTGACGCCTTTAGACTATTTTTTGTGGGGCTACGTCAAGTCTAAAGTCTACAGAAATAAGCCAGCAACTATTCCAGCTTTGGAAGACAACATTTCCGAAGAAATTCGGGCTATTCCGGCCGAAATGCTCGAAAAAGTTGCCCAAAATTGGACTTTCCGAATGGACCACCTAAGACGCAGCCGCGGTCAACATTTAAATGAAATTATCTTCAAAAAGTAAATGTCATGGACCAATCTAACGTTTCAAATAAAGAACCGATGAGATTTTGCAAATTTTATGCGTTTTTTTTAAAAAAAAAGGTATCAAGCTCTTAAAAAATCACCCTTTACTTCGGCTTAGAATAAATAATTTTTAAGAAGAACGAAAAGGGAGATTTATTGGAAATAAGTTTTCGTAAGTTTTTTCAACGCCCATACAAAATTTAATAATTTTTGTTTTTTTTCGGGGTTTATCGAAAATTTTAAAAATTTTCTTTAGTATTAAAATTTTCTCTGACTAAACTCATCTCCATGCAAATACATACTTTAAAAAAAATTAATAGAATAAATGTGGTGTAGGGAGTACCTTTGCTTCATCTTATTTAGTTGAAGCTTAATGGAACAAATTTTGGCTATTTTGACCAATTTGATATAGTATTTCAGTTAATTTTAAATGAGTATTTAGTCGACTCCTGATCATTGGAAAAAATACCTTAAGAGATATTTCTACACTCAACTGCATTCGCTTTTAAAAGAAAGGAAACCAAGTAAGATTCAGTTAATCAAATAATGAATATGTATCTACTTATGTATATTTATATCTGATAAAAGCATCAAGCTTTAGCATAAAATTTTAGTAATTAAATCACCATTAAGCACTAGCTTCACTATTTCATAGCAACAGCAAATGAAAATCGAAAATTGTATGTACAATACTGACTTACGATCGGATTTAGCAAATGTATTTTATTTATATGTAGTGCAGTGGTGGGCGCAAAATAAATTCGCATCTCCGCATTAGCTCATGTCGCCATGTTTGTGAAAACAAACAAAACAACAAGTTCAATGGTAAAATCACTAAACAATGACAAACGCTTTCCAGCATACATTTGCCAGCTGGCTTTCCAACACAATTAGTGTAGTGTGAAAATAAATTGAGGCCAACACAATCGTTAAGTGAAATCCGTGGAGCGGTTTAGGTGGAAGAGGACTATATACATATACATTAGGAGACTTTTTTTTGGACTTTGAAATGGAGGTAGTTTGAAATTTTCATTGATTACTTATTGAGCTAAATGTTGATAATTGTTGATCAACTTCAAAGCCCAATAACTCAAGAAATATCGAAATTAACTATTTGGTGTTCTAGAATTTTTTTTTTTGTAGGAAATTGAATAACCAACAAGTTAGTGATTAAAAATTTTGCTGTAGCTATTGACATTTTCGAGATAGGCGCAAAAAACGGGAATTTCATGAAAATATTGGGTTTACTAACTCGCTGGTTCCCACAAACTCTTCGCGGTTGAAAAAAAAAACTTAACACAAGGTGTTTAAGCTATAAACCCGCAAAGCCTAGACAGCTGAGTACAAAATGTTGAGATAATTTCACCTCCTAATTTTAGCAGTGGCTCCAACTATTGCATACGGCCGAATGCTTCTTGGGTAGTGATGGATCCACTTGGACTCAGCATGTGTGTCCAATTCGGTTCTGGCCGGAGCTGAGCTAGTAATCGATGGGCATTCCGAGTTAGCATTTCAGTGACTATGTACGGTTACATAATCTTAATCATACGTGGTTCCCCTTTGGCATTAGGCTGATTTGTGCTGGGAAAGAAACAGCTTAGTGGATCCGCCGAGTAATAGGAGAGATCAGCTTGATATATCCCCAAATTCCGCACTCTTTATTAAGAGGAGTTTTTCTTCGCGATCGGCTATACTACATGCTACATAAAAAATAAATATTTGCACTCATGCAGCTTTTTAAGATTTTAGCTGAAATGATATTCGAAATTGTGGTTCGTATTTCAATGTTGCTACACAAATGGTGTTGGTAATTTGGTTACTTTGAAACCGAACCGTAGATGATTTTTATGTGAAGCCACTAATACGCAAAATCAGTTGACCGTAACTATGTACATATAAATAAGCACTTCTAAACTGGCATTTTACCCACTAGTTGTGAAATTAAATGCGGTGAACCCATTGAAACATCATCGGAATTAGTTGCTTCTCTTTTACACTGTTGAGTAACGCACGTCCTAATAGCAGATTGTTTTGTCTGTTCTGTGGCGGTCAGCGCATTTGTCTGTTTGTAGCCTCAAAATACAACATATGTGCGCAATTAATCTATCGTTTGCACTCATGGCCATTTATCAAATTGCAACAAAAACAAAAGCAACAGCTCAGCAGGCAGGTCAGGTGGTCAATGTAGGTCAGTATAGCAACGCCCATTGTCGCGATGACAAAACCAACTGGTGATACCATTTTGCGCTCTGACAACCAACAAAGTTCAACTGATTTGAATGTCCCTTTTGGTAAAAGCGTTGACAATTTTTGTTGCAACAGGAATATTAGTCAGGCGCACTGCACTGCTGCTGACTTTCATTCTGACAAACGCACGCGAAGTCGCCGACTACACTGATTTCATTTCCGGGTTAGTTAGTAGTTATGTATGTATTTATATACAAATGTTGATATTTGAATACAAGCGGCATATTGGGTAACTGAGTCAGAAATTTGTGTCCTTTGTTGATGCTGTATTTACGTGATTACGTGTTGTACGACATTGCGGGGAAAGATACTACGAATATACTCATATAAATAAATGCCACACGTGGATATGTTATCGTGAAATTGTAGCACACATTTATCCAATTTTTGGTGTTGTACGTTTTTTTGTCTATAAGTAACTAAAAGCAGCTACCACTCTCAGTTTGCGCTGGTAACTATAGATACTTTATAGATTTCGCTATATGTACATGTATGTTGTTGTTATCATGTTTTTGGTATATCTACGCATGTGTGGATCACTTTGTTTTTGGTTTTCACACAAAACTGGTGAGGTTTGCACTTCTCCATTTACTCACGTGCGTACTTAGCTTTTGGCCCTGACCAGCAAATTAATTAAAACAAACCAAAAAGCCGTCAATCGAACCGTACAAAAAACCAAAACCAAAACCAAAGCAAATAAAATCAGTGGTATGCACATGCGAAATTATTTATTCCTTATTTGCATATCGAGCCTAGCAATGCGATTGTGGTCAATAGGAAAATTTAGAGTTACCCGCATTGGTAAATTAAGGAAACGTTTTTCATAGTGGTATAAATAGCATTCGTACCCATGATGCAATAAAGAACGTTCGCCTCGCTCTAATCGTCATCTTAAGCTCCCTTGGGAAAGTTCAATTCGCCCGTTCTTTGTATTCGCTTTTGCATTCATCTTCGTATTCGTCCTTTTATCGCATTCGTGTTTTTTCTTCGTATTCGGGTTCGTATTTATCTGCGTCGTCGTATTCGAATTGATTTCCCAACACGTCTTCGTCTGGTCCACTTATTCGTATTCGACATAGACCTCGACTTAATCTTCAACTTCGTATTTATTACCCTCTTCGTCATCATATTCACGTTCTTGTTAGTAATCGAGTTCCTACTCGTCCTTGCACCACTGTTCGTTTTCGTATTCGTCTTCGTATTCATATTCGTCCTCTTAGTCGTCGTCGTATCCGCCTTCGTATTCGCGTTCATTGATAGAGAATTCGGCGGCTACCGTAGCTGAGCGGTTAGATGTACACACCGCACCATTGCTCGATTGCTAGTCCCATCCACATACATATGTACAGAAAAAAACTAATTCTAACAGCGACCGCCTTTCGGCAGACAACCGAATACCCCCAAGAGTAGTTATGCAATGTAACTAATATGCATATGTGCAGCATTAAGCTTTTTCAACCATTTTCATCTCTCATCCAATCTCCATTGAAAATCATTCCAGTTGGGTATGATTTCATATAGCGGAAATTCCAGCAAATAAATATGGCTAAATCTAAATTTACATTAGGATTTCCATTTGCGTATAGATTTATCTGTACAGTTATTTCAACAGTAAGACCACAAGTCTACAAGAATACATACAACATATCCACTGTCAATGTCACCAACGAATATCGAAAGCTATTTGGCTCCATTTCGAAATTCGCTGAATCGCGAGCTCATTTTACGCATCACTTCAATCGAAATCCACAAACAGATTGTGAAAATTTGTTGGCTTGCCGTGATTACCTCTGTCATACGTGTTTACCTGTATGTTTGGTGGTAAGTTGAAATTAGATGCACGTACATATGTGTGTGTCTGTGGGTTAGGGGAGAAATACCAACTATTTTAATCATGGCTGCTTGTTCACTAATACGAAATTACTGAACCTGCTGTTTAAAAAGAAAAAAAAAAAAAACAAATCGTTGCTTCAATTGGGGAGGCGGGGGCATTAAGAACTGAGACGAATCACTACTTAAATTAACACTTTACCAGTGTACGATATATTGTAAAAATTTTTTGCATCTTTTGATGATTTTTAATTTTTTTTTGGAATGCCGAAAAGTGCATTTGATTTTCGAGTGATCTTTTATCTTTTCAAAAAAAAATAAAATAAAACAATTTTTTGTACCATATATTGCATATTGCAATATGGCTATATACATATGTACATATGTATGTAATTATGTATGTAGGTACATAGTTTATTATAAAAAAGTTGCTCATCTCATCCCTTTGAAGCTTAGAGAAAGTTTCATGTGAAGCGCTTATAAGGAATGGCCTGCTCTTGCTATTTGAATAATTCTGCCTGTTTGTGCTTGAGGTCTTAAATAAAGTATTTACTTATTTTATTTTAATATTTTTCTCTGAAAAACTAGTTCACTTTCAAGATACGTATAATCATATACTATTTATGCAATCACATGTTTCTGTTCACAATCAGTTTCATGGCAGTTTCTATTCAAAATAAGAAATTTGAAAATTCCAAACAAACAGAAAGTTGTGATAGCCAAAGCAAAGACATATATTTATTTGTACGAGTACGCATAAATCAGAGAATGTCCTTGCGTTTGTTGAATAATAAAGTTGTCTTGTGTTATCTTATCATACGCACAACCAAGAGGGGAGTAAACAAACCAAAAATAGGCAAGCAAGTAAACAAGGCAAAAAAATAAGGAAAATGCGAAAGATATATGACGAGCCAGGTGCTAGATATGAGGGGAGTGCAATATGTTGAGGAAATACGAGCACAAAGTTGTATGTGCGGCGTTCTATACCAAAACAAACGGGGTTCACACTTCATGTGTTCGATTTGTTTCAAATTTTTAGGGTTGATGCATAAACATAAATAATAAATAAATATGAAATTTGAGCTTGATTAATACATTATGAAAAACTTTACAGCACAAAAACAAAAACAAATCGATTTTATAGTTTTCCAAATATCTCGAGAACGGGGCTGGAAAATAATTTGAAAAAAAATCACACATACACACATCAAAATTTCCGTATGAAAATAAATATTAAAAATTTATTTTCTTGAAAAAATTTTCACATAAAATTTTTTTGATAAAAAAAAATAGTTTTTGAAAACATGCCATCCCAAAAAAAAATAAAAAATCAAAACGGTAGCTTTGAGTATTGCGCCTTTTATCAAAGAAACTTATTTTGAGATAAGCCATTTTTCCTTTTAAGATATATTTCATTTGGTTCTCAAACAAACAATATTTTAACGTCTAACTAGCCATAAGTAGAGCTTAAGATATCCTTTTAATACATACATATCGACTGCTGAGTGGAAGATCGACCTATCTCGGCAGCCAGTTCGAAAACGCCCTATCACATAATTTCGTTGAAGAAGGCCCTATCTCACTTCAAAATGTATTGAAAATGTCCTAGTATAGGGCGTTTTTGAATCGGCAGCTGAGATAGGGCGTTTTTGAAACGAATTCTTAAATAGGGCGTGCTTGAAAAGTTTTTTTGAGATAGAGCATTTTCGAGCTGGCTGCCGAGATAGGTCGATCTTCCACTCAGCAGTCGATATAAGCTTAGTAAAAATATAAAATTTTTCAAGGGAAACTTATTATTTTTTAATTCAAATTCAAATCCTCTAAACCGACTTAAGTTATTTTAATAAAATGCCGCATATAAAACATACATACATATAAACATATGTATATGTACGTGTGAACATTTATGGCAACATTCATACATATTTATTTGTCTACGTGGTATTATTCATATTTAAGTACGTTCGTTGATGGGAGCTAATTTTGTCTATGTTCACTTTTCGAGACCTGCTACTGCGTTCTTTTTCCAAGTTTCATGCCCCCTTCTCCTATATAAATAAACCATTATTTATATTAGGTGAGAAAGTGTAAACAGAAATCGTGCAAAACCAAACCTGATGCAGCAAATCTGAGAGGCTGATCACGTTGATGGATTGATTTTGCTGTTACGAGACAAGTATTAAATATTATGAGTAGAGACTAAAAATAATCGATACTTTAATTTATTGCTGTGGCACACTCAACACTTAAAGCGAATAAGAATTTTTATAAGAAACTCATTTTATTTCCCCTTCAAATCCGTTCCACCGAATATAAGGGATTTGCTACAGCTTTTTCTCCGCTGTGAAGTGGCGGCAGTTTGTCATAAATACCCAATGCAGACGGATCCTTCTGCACTTCATGCGTCCTTCGTCTTCGTGGGCGTACTTCTTTTTGTTGACCAGCCATGGGAGCCGATCCGCAGTATTTCGTTTTTTGTTTTTCCGGAGCGTCGTTTCCCTTCCCCGGAAATCCGAAGAGATTGGGCTGGTCATTTTTATCTGAGCGATGAAGAGCATCCTGTCGAAGAAGGATTGAGAACCGAGTGCGAAATTTACCGGCTGCCTGTTGTGATTCCAGCTTTTTTACGTCGAACTTTCATTACACTATCTGACTCGCGGTAGATGCTGGCTACTTAGCTGGGACGCTCGAATCCTATCTTCTGTTTAATACAACATGATTAATTTGATTTTTCATACGTTTATTAGGAGATATCGAAGTGGCTCTGTGGATGCTTTGTTGCTGATGTCTGATAACCACAATGTTACCGACAGGTATCTTGTAAATTTGAACAATTTTAAACTAATCTTAATATTTTCCAATTCCCTCTGCCTTTTAAAATTACTTACATAATTAAGTCCTATTTTTTGCTATCATTAGTTTTTGCGAGTCAAGAAAACACACATTTTTTCCAGACTCTTTTAAATAGCGATGATCTGAATCCTAGGCGTGAAAAGCATCCATAAGTCATAAATGGCCTTTAAGCTCCACCTTGTGACTCGTTGCAGCTTAGAGTTCAGCGGAAGCAAAGTCGCGCGCTCTCCTAGAGTAACAAATCAGCAAATAACGCATTGAAAATTATGCAAGTGTGCTCTAGCAATAAGACTAATAACGACGACAATGAGCTTGACAATACTAACGATAATAGAAAAATACTAAAAAACTCAGCGTTAAGACAATACAGCTAGCGATGGCAAACAACAAGCCGAACATGTAAAATAATAAACAACGGCGTTGGTGACAGGATAAGGAAGTCACTACTAATAATTTCCTTGCAACTAAGGTACTATTTATCCTCCTACTACTATACAAATTCTTTCATATTTATATAGTGCAGGCATACATACATATATAATGCCAACTATGAGCGAGTGTGCGTATTTTTGTAAAGCAAATAGCTGGAGCATAAGCACATCGGTAAAAAACAGTTACAACACAGCAGCAACTATACGCCTATACTTGCATCGCATCTACGCCACAGCCGCGAACAGACTAGTTTCCTTCAGGCGCTGCTTGGCAAAACAAAAAAAGAAAACTTGTGACAGGGCATTTGAAGAAAATCTTCATATTTTTTTAATCATTTTTTTTCTACTCATTTTCATTGCAATTTTTTCCAGTGCATGCACTTTCACTTACATTTCTCCGCTGCTTATGTCCTTTTGCATGTTTTTATTTTAGTTACTTGTGTTCTTACAACGAACTTGTTTGTTCTATTATTTTTCATAATCATTTGTGCCAAGTGCATTTTAT
>NW_016162411.1:28680-43319 GCF_001687245.7 Rhagoletis zephyria | reverse complement strand
TGTGGCATGAGTAGGCGAAACATGGTAGAGAAATTGAGTGCGCATAGCGACAATTTAATTTTCGAGTTTATAATATTTGCAATATTCGCAATATTGTTTTGCGTGCAGTTTACTACCAAAGTTTAACCAGTTGGCTTTATTAGATAGTTTCTATATGTATATGTATGTAGATATTTGGTAAGCAGGGCTCAAGTTCAGATTTTAGTTACCTACTTTGATACGAGTCCCAGTACATGGTGATCCATTTTGTGTTACGAGGAGATACTGTTATGTCCTTGTTTCCTTGGCAGAGAATTCTCGAAAACTCCTTCTAAATGATTTGTCATCAGTGTGAAGTTACCCTATTTTGACTTTTTGTGCCTCCTTGCTACGGAAGGTTGCGTAGGTCCCCCATTTTTGCCCGAAATCGTTCACTTTTCGCTTAAAGCGTGTTTGTTTTGTTCAACTTTCACAGGCGATTAGTTGATTCAAAGTTGAACGAAAAGTATAATTTTTATTTGCAAATGTTCTTATGCCGTATTTATCAGATATCTACAATGTTTTCTAAGTTAATTGTTTTGTTATTTTTTTATAAAAATACTTTTCGTGCTTCAAACAAAACCATATGCATACATTACTCAATCTTGCAAACTTAATACACATTTCAGAAAAATTCAGCAAATTTCCATCAAAATTTGGAGTTTTTAATGTGAGTTCTTGGATATGCAGTTACATATTCCATAAGCGAATAAATCAATTTTTTGTTGAATGCATTTAGTCTTATTTTTCCCACGAAAATACCAAATTTTTTTTCTCAGTTGTACTCCAAGTCCCCCAATTTTTTCTTATCTGTACCACATTCGGAAGTTTAGGTGTGGCAACCTTAATTACCGACCATAACTTTCGGTAGACACATCTACTCTTTTTAATGTGGACGACACACTGGGGAAAATTGCATCCCAATCCAAAATTTATTTTCAAAAGCTTAACACCTAAAAAATTTAGAAAAATTACTAATAGCCCTGTCGAATAAAGTATCGGCCATAACATTAGCACACCAATTTAAAAGGTGTTTTTAATGCAACTCTTGTTTATTTATTATTTTAAGAATGCTTAATTGAAATACAGTTCATTCTATAAAAAAAAACCTTTGTAAAAAACTAAAAAAAAATAAAAAAAATTCATCCAAATTTTAAACTTATTCTCAGAATCGTTAGAATTTTCTTGAATATACAGTTCAATAACCCACTCCATTTTAATACAATAATATGCAAGCTTCAAGTGTCTAAAAAACACCGTTGGGGTTTTCTTCCATTTAAAATATAGCAAATATTACCTCCACTCACTACGATTGAAGAGAGGAACTTCTGATAGCGATGTTGTTTCCGTAGTTTGGCTGGAATACAGCTTTAACCAGCAACTAGCGGACATGATGACGACACGGAAAAAAGAGAGAATCGCAACCCATTTTATTTTTAAGGAAATACAATGCGCGCTTTAATGAATTTCAATGTCTGACAGTGTTCAGCCAAATTATAAATCTTTTATTTGCGTTGAAGATAGTTGACTGATCCATATTTTCGACACAAGACTCTTTTATTTGTGAAATACCGAACATTTTTTCTGCAGTTATAACAAGGACCAGACGATCAATTTTATCGTCGGTCTTCATTTCTGGTTGCTATGCTAAAATTACTCACTTACACCAGAGCTTTAGTGTTGCGGTTATTTTATTTTTTTGTCCGAAAATTTCGAAATTCAGAAAATTACGGTCGATTTTGTAATTTTCTTTGGTACAAAGATTCCATATATGCCGAACAGGATCTATTACAAAAAAATTCATTCGCAATCTCACATTTCTCGTGCGAAAATATGTGTGTTTTCGAAAATCGTTCCCGTATGTCCACTCTAATGGAGAGACGCATGTGTACGTTATTCAGACGACCCTTATTCCAGTTCGGGTCTTACCTCTCTTGACTATGCATAAATCATTAGCGATGTATCACAGAGCAATCCAATTTCGCTACTTCTAATTTGATTTGTTTATGTAAATGTTTTTATTTGCGCTGTCTGTGATTGCTCCTAAGTCGATAAATTTTTCGTTCTCTCACTTTTTCAAGCGCTGGGTAAGCAAAATGTATCCATTCACTAAAGTGTGATGGCGCGACAAGTCCATGAACTCAATTAAAAAGCAATTGGTGGCCAAGGGGAACAGGGCGGTAGATAGCAAGAGTAGCGCACCGGTAAATCAGTTGTTAGAGGTCTGTTGCTGAGCTGTGCTGCGATTGTGTTGCAAGGTCTAACTGCAAGTGTTGCGAATGTCGCAATCGTGCAGTGTGTTACTTTCAATTTAGGCTAAAGGCCAATATAAACAATTCAAAAGTCACAAAAAAGTACAAATATAAAGCAACCAAATAAAAATCGAGTGTGCAAAAGAAATAAAGGCCATGCATTGTGGCACTATTGCATTTAAAACTTACTCGCGTACACTCTACTTCACACACTAACAAATTTTTGGCTGTCGACTTTTTACAGTGAAGCGCCGCTCGAAGAGTGCACATGCAGGCCGGGCATTGACTTCAGGTGATGAGACTAGTGAGTCGGGCAGCGCCACCGATGTGGCTGGCCGCCCAAAAATATCACAACCCAAATCGATAACGTTCAATTTGAGTCAGAACAGCACAATTGAATATCAGCGGCGACAGTTCTTCGAACAGCCCAGCACATATGGCAGCTATGGTAGTGGCCGTGGCGGAACCAACAGTTGGACTCATCAGCCAATGTACCAGCCGCAACAGCATCAGTCGCGAAACGTCATCACTACGGGCATGCACACAAATGTTATGTGAGTACATACATACATACATATATGCGGCCTGACAAATTGCACTAAAATTCTCTGGGTACATACATATGTAATTAACTTTCACATTTCAATATTTCACTTGCAGCGTTCGCCCCACACCGCGTGCACCGCCAGCCAGTTTTTCAAAGTTTACACTCCAAACAGTCAGTTTGCCGAAACCAGAGTTTCCAGTGGCCATAAGTGTAGGTGCCACGACACCAACTACACCTGGTAGCGTTTACACACCATCGCCCACGATGACTAGCACTTTGACGGGAGCACGCGCCAAAGAAGTCCAATCGCAACACCCTTTAACTATAGTGGCATCCGCCAGTGTAGCGCATACACCCGGCGGGCAACCGATGGACCTGAAGACCGCTAAGCAAATGGCTAACAATACGCGCCGCGGCTTCTCTGGTAGTCGTGAGATCTCTGCGGATTCAGGTATTGCCAGCATGGATATGGCATTGGATAGTTCTGTTTCGAGCGGCGCTGGCCATATTAAAGGTCGTACAGCTTCGCCCAAACGTAGCCGCAGTCGTCCGCGAAACTTGCAAATGGTCATGAATGGACGTCACAAATTCGAAGTGCGCGATCTGGATGATCCGTTATCCAGCGAGTCTAGTTCGATTGTAGAGCCGCTCGCTTTGCCGAAACTACCCAATGAGAATCAAACTGTACCACTACCACTCTGTGGTCTTGTGCGCTCCAATACTGTACTGAGTCGCGAAAGCTATGAACGAAATGGTGGAATTGGCGGCACGAGGAGTGCAGCTAACGGCAATCAGATAACAAAGCAGGTCGATGTGGGTAAGTAAAAAGTATCTAGAAATTTTTGAAAAAATATTAAAAAATTCTTTTGTTAAGGGGAAATGATTAGCAAGTTAATTATAAACTCTTAAAATTTTTCGAAAAACACCCAAATACATAGATCCAATGCCTATGCCATTAACAACAGCAACTTCAAAGTTACTATAAAGTGCGCTAGAGCCCATCTGTAAAGTCCTGTAGAGTATTTTAAGGCAAACGCTTTCTGTCGACTTCGTGAAATAGAGTGATCATTTTGAGATAAGTAAAAAATAATTCGAGGGAGCAAAGCATTGTGTTCGACTCGCAAACGCATCATGAATATTTTCCAACTATCGAGCTAACGCCACCGATCGTGGAAAGCCACGAATTAGATATTTAATAATTAACTGGCAAAGTACCAGGTCCGCAGTTAACAGACGAATCTGGAATAATATCATATAGCGTGTCCGGAGTCATTCCTGTGACGGTGAGTGCCACTTCGGAGCTCTCATGTGATTTTCGCATAACCTTAGTCGTGGCTTTCAGTGCTTTAAGTCACTACTTAATATTAACTCTGCGACGACGTTATTTATATATTTCATATATAAATAGATTCCCAACTACAGCGAAAATATACCCTTGAGATCCGAGTAAGCACCTTTTGGTCTCTGGGAGGGTTTCCATTCTTTGTCGATATCCTTCCTTCACAATTTTAATATTACGAGTATCTCAGAGACTATATTTTGCAAAACCCATTTAAATTCTTTATTTCTATTAAATAAAGGACAACCCCGTCCCACTACGGCGCCAGCCCAGTGTAGCATAACGCGAAACTCCTCGGAGGAAAGTGAAGGCGTAGATGAAGAAAAACTATACTTGGATCGCTCAACATCAGAAAAGGGCAATAGGGTAAGTGCCAACAAACAGACGGCAGTGTACATAATTTAGTAACATAAATTTTTTGCATTTGCAGTTTAAAGACATTAATACCTGTTCAAGCAAAACATCCTCACCAGGCAGCTCCATATGCTTTCCTGGTGCAATGCCGGCGAAGCGCTTGCCGTAAAAGATTGCAGCAGCCTCAGTATTAGCAGCGAAGATAGCAATAAATTACAAGAAGAAGTCCACAAAGATAAAGATAAGGACACGGATACTGAAAAAAATGAGAAGCAGAAAGCTATGCATATGTCAGTCGATCTAAACGATGATGATATAAGCGGTATAGTAACTGAAATGCAAGCCAGTACACTATGTATGTGAATAATTAATATTTGCTTCACACTTTTTAATACTAAATTACTGCTAACCATTTTCCAGTTTCGTTTTCCGAACCTGTGTCAACGACGAACAACCTAACCGGTACAACAGCACGCGCTGTACTACGAAGTAATGCAGAAAACACAACTATTGCCGAAAATCAAGATATGGAAAAACCTGATCGTCCTAAAACATTTTACAATACCCTTAATGAGACGAAGTTTGCCGAAATGGCTTTAGCTGGCAGCACTTATCTTTTAGATGATGAGACCTCGCCCACCGACAGTTTGGTGAGCAGCACAGAATCTGAGGAGGCGGCAACCAAGCAGAAGAAGCACAAACTAAACGAAGAATTGCAAGAGAAGGACATCGATGAGATTTCACCTGAACTGGAGATGGGTAGTCCCATCTCACCGGGCACTCCAACGCACGCTTCACATTCGTTATCACTCTCCGATTGCGGCAACTTGATTGACGATGAGATCGCCGATCAACCGGCATTGCTGTTTAACAGCGAAGCGCACGACCTAGTCGATAGTTTAACTTCGCACAAAGATAAGACGGATACACCAACACTCATGGAAAATACCGGTTCAATGCGTTCGCTGAAAAGTCAATCCAAGGCACGCAGTGCTCTCCAACAAGCGATCGAGTTGAGCTTACGCACGCCACTGTCGCTGCGAAAGGCAGTAATGGAGCGCGCCGATTCGCTCGATACGCTCTCGCCATGCGAATCCATTTGCTCCGATGATCTTATGATGGATTTTGATATACATAGCAGCGTGGACTCAATCGATCGGTAGGTGACATTTAATAATTAGAAAAATTTACATAGGTACATATGTATTTGGAGTTACCCAATAAACATTTGGGTTGGAGATCAAGTGGAGATCTTATAAAAATTCCAAGGTTCAAATGTTGATTTTCAATCGGAGAACCAACCAATTCCTAACAAAACGTCACATTTTTTTTATAGAAAATAATCTGAATTCTCCACCTGACAAAAAAGCTTGGAATTCAAACTTTTTTCAACTTTTAGTCAAATCTTGGGAAAAATTTTGTAGAAAAATATTGGATCTCCATTTTAGAATCAAGAATTTCTCAAAGATTCGAAAAAAGTTAGAAAAAGGTTTGCTTTGTCCATATCGAAAAAAACATGTACATACTTATGTATGTGAGTATGTAAATATTTTATGTTTTGTTTTGTCTTAGATCTAGTTCTGTAAAGAGTCGCAGTGGTTCGGATCTACATAAAATAGGAGATACTGAATTATTCTCGGAGCTGGAGCGTAAAGGCAGCGATGTGATGAAAGAGCTGAATACTATTCTACGTCTGCATACCAATAGAAGCTCCGAAAAGGACTCTGTCATGTGAGTACATTTTTATAATTATATATATTTGTTGTGGTTGATTTCAACTAATTTTTTTTTTTTTGAAAATTGGAATTGCCCCCAAATTTTTAATAATAACACTAGCTTACAGCAAAAATGTCCAATGGATGCCACTTTCCAATTTCTATATAGATTTGCTCGCTGATTCCGAAAATGAAGTTAATTTTTTTATTCTATGGATACGTCTTCGAGATATTTTAAATTTATCGTTATTCAACGTAAAACAAAAAGTGGCTTCACCTAATCAGGCATATCTTACGAACCAATTTGACAATCTTAATATGAAATACGGAGGACGAAAGCTAACAAAATTGTACATAGACAACTTTTCGATAGATCTAATAGTTTCTGATACATTAATAAATCATTCCAAATTTTTGGTTTTTTTTATGAAAATATGAAAAAAAATCAAACTTTAACAGCAGAAGGATTTAAAAAATAATACGTTCTGTGTAAAATTTTGGCACTTTTGCTGAAGCCAGTTCTGTTAAAAAAAAGTCAAGTGTTAAATTAAGAAAATTGCCGGATAAATAAAGAAGTAATAAGTGTTTAAATGGAAATCCGCAAAGATTTTGTGTATGAAATATAGCATAAAAGCGTACTACTTAGGTGTACATAGTGTATGAAAAACATTATTTCCTGCTCACTTATCCATCGATTTCTTCATTAGTAACTTGATTTTTTTTGTAACTGAACAGGCTTTAGCATAAATGCAAAAATTTTACACAGAACCTGTTANGTCGTATTTCATTTTCAGATTGTTAAATTGGTTTTTGAGATATACGTAACTAAGTGGAACCACCTTTTGTTTTAAGCTGGATAACGGTAAATTTAAAATATCTCGAAAACGTATCCTTAGTACAAAAAAAATTAACTTGATTTTTGGAATCAGCGGGCGATTTTACATGGAAAATGAAGGGACTTCCGTGTAACAAAAACCAAATACAAATCTGTGATCCAGTGATGTTAGGTTAGGATGTCGCGATCGTCTATAAGACACTATAAGGCTCAGGGCTCATTGTGCTGCCGCATGCGAGGTCAGAAACTCCCAATCCCTCCTAAAACAATTTTGAACTTTGCAGGAATTTTAGATGATCCCTAATTTACACGGATCTATGGTTCTCCAAGCTGTGGAGGAATTGCCTACCAAGAGTGGAAAGATTTTTTGACGGGACAAAGCAGGGCACTGACACAACAGGTGCAACATCGTTTACTCTTGACAGCTTCTACAGAAGTCATGTAATCGTAGGCCTAGTGGATAGGCAGAGTCATTTTGTAACAGATACTAATGCACTAATATTATGTTTAATTAGGCACAGGAGTAGGGCAGTGCGTTTAGCGCTGATCCCCGGCAACAATTGCTTTGAAGTTTTGTGGAGGATAACGGCATGTCATTCACTATTTTAGTAGTCTTGCACAAATCGAATGGTATTTTTGTTTCTTCCAAAAAAAAATGTTGCCCTTTCATGATGCAAAATAGTACGTTCAGCGTTACAACCCCATAATTGTGCAAGTGTTTGTCATATCCCCTGACAAAGCTTCAAAGGGCCGGATATGTGCTCATTTTGCTTTACTAGAGTGCGGCATTTAAGGAGAAGAACACAGAATTAGCGATTTGCCCTTGTTAAAGAGTCGAACTAGAAGGAAGAAAGTAACAATCAAAAGCCGAGATTTTTTGGTATAAACGAAAACACAATAAGGGCTAGTTTCTCAATGCCTGGTTAACACTAACTACAGGTTAAACATCGTTATCGATGTGATCGACTCCATAACATATAGCAGGGAGTCGATAATGTCGGTGACGATGTTTAACCTGTAGTTAGTGTTAACAAGACATTGATAAACTGGCCCTAAGTGTACATTAAAAATGTCTATCCTTATTTTAATCAAGCGTGTGACAAAGTTAAGGAATCTCAGTTAATTTCCTGTTTTCAGCAAACAAATTTAAAGAAAGAAACGGTAACAACTCTTCTATGCAGTCAGCTAGGGTAGCACACATTTTTTTTTGTCCCAGCACAGTTACTTAGTTAAAGTTTTTTTTTATTCCGCTTACCTATGCAATTTTTACTTGTTTGCTTCCAATTCCATTCACTTTTCCTTTGGGACATCCGACATGCTTTGCTGGTTCGTTGACGTAATGATCTATATGTTGGTAGTACTTGCATTTATATTTCCTAGTTAACTTAGTGGCGGTAGAGTGACAGAAAATCGACTTTTAAAAGCAAGTGTCAACTGCAGCATTGACAACTACTCTGATAGTTTATTCAGACATTTTTCATTTTGTTGCACAACTAAGTGCATTAGCATGTTCTGCCACAAACAGTTTGTGTGCAAATATATGCATATATATAAACTTGAATTTACTAAAGTAATGTCTCAAAATAAACAGAAGCGTACATCGAAAGGACCCTTTCCAGTCGAACAATTTTTAACGTAATAAAGGCTAATTCTGTGATAAAATATTTGAAGTGAAATTTCTTAATCGAGTTCGGAAATGGTTCGTTTTAAGCCTTCCTAGTCAGATAGAATTTTTTATTCATTGGATAATAAATAAATAAATAAATCACATACAGTGGCGCACCCAGGAATATATTTGAAAATTCACTTCAGATAATATACTCTTCAAAGTACATTTATGCCACATTTGTGTACAGTATATAATAAATAAATAAAGTTTTTAAAGCTTCATAAATTGTCCTTTATTTACATAAAATTAACAACTCAAACTCAAACATTTTCAAGCGACTTCAAAAAAGGGGAGGTTATCAATTCCTCGGAATTTTCTTTTTTTATGTATACTACCGCATAAATTTGGACCACGGGAATCGATTTCAATGATTCCTTTTTTATCTCGGAAAGATGGTACCTCACGGGTCGTCCCGAAATTTGGTTTAGTTCCGATCATTGGATCGTGATAAAACTAACGGTACTTCTAAATTTGTATACGAGAATTGAAGTCGGTTGTGTTTTTTGCTTAAAAGTTACTTGTTTAATAAAAAGTTCTATAGAAACAAGATTGGCTCTACTCTTAAAAGTAATAAAAAAATATAAAAAAATAGTTTTAATGTTAATTTTCCTCGATTCCTGCGCTTGTATGCGCTTATGATCAGATAGCATTAGTAGTTGAACAGTCAGAGGCCTTGACTTCTAGCTAACCGAGACTGACTTTGGCTACACTTATAATTTCCCATAGAAGAGTCAGGAACGGCGAAATTCCAATCCTCGCGGTTGGATCCATAATGGTTATGGGAACGGGATTCAAATTAACCACTTTCAAATTATTGAAATTTTTTAGTCAGGGATTTTGGTTATTGGTAAAAGCAGCTTCTTGTCATCTTCCCACTTGGTGCCCATACTAAAAATATATAAATATATATTTTTGNGAAACTATTATAAAAGCAATTAGTAATAATGAAATAGATTGGCGCTTACACATATGTAAGTGTTTGGCCGAGCTTCTCCGCCGAATTGTGGGGTGCGCCTTGGTGTTTTCACACAGAGTGGAGGGACCTACAGTTTTACGCCGACTCCGAACGGCGATTGTATTATTACGAGAAGCTGTTTTTCATGGCACAAATACACTCGCAGGTTTGCCATTGCCTGCCGAGGGACGACCGCTGTTAAGAAAAAGGATTTTTCTATATTTTTTGCGATGTAGCTTTGACCAGGGCTTGAACCCAGGTGCTGTTGAGTGAAAGTGCGCACTGCTTACCACTACACCGCAGCGGCGATATTATGAAAGGAGATAAAATTAAATGCATAAAAAAATGGTGATATGATCACTATAACTAGTTAAAGCCTAATCGCATTTTAATATTATGTTCCAAAAGTAAATAAACTTTTAGTATGACAAATTTTTGGTATTCTATTGACGTAAAAAAATCTTCTCACAAGTCTCCACAAAGATGTAAAATGGTGCAAAACCTTAGCATGCAGACATAATTAATTTCACTGCTTCCCACAAAACATGAAAATTTGTCTACATTTGGTACATTTTTATGTGTACGTACTTATCTAAATAACGTATACCGCTTTGTGAACCGTAGGAAAATTTTAACCGTGAACAGATTTGGGCAGGTGTTTTTTTTAGTAACCCGTAATTTGTTTTCATCAGATATTTTGGTAGACGTGGTTAGCGATAATTTGTATTTCTAGTTGCACGTACTTGTGTAGTGCATGGGGCGGTTTGAGGTTTTGAAAAACCGAACCAAAATGTTCAGATTTTCTGGCCGCCATGTTGAGGTATGATTCAACCATTTGTGTGAGAGTATGGCAGAATTGCCTTAATTTTTACAAGATTTTCCAACGAGAGGTCGTAGGGGAGAGAAAGCTGAAAGAATACCAAACTTTTTTTTACATTGTAAGCCGAAGAAAGCTAAACAGAATCTGTTTTCCGAGTTGCCATTCGTACAATATTAGGTGTGTATACTAAACATGCAGTTAGTACTAACCGTGCAAATTTTTACTGGGTATGTGTATAATAACCCAAAAAATTTGCAGCACTGAATGTGAACCAAATTCTGGGATAGGACGCTTTTCAACCAAACTCCGAGGGCGGGTAAGGGCTTACCGCCAATAACATGCCCATGTTAAAATAAGGCCTCCTCGAAGCGAAAGGGTAAGCGATTCCCATCGCCTAGCTCGTTTCCACTTTCGTTTCTAAGGTAATCGTGTTTTTTGCTGGGTTACTACGGGCCAATATATATATTTTTTTTAACGGAATGCATTTAGTTATTTAACTGGATGGTTAAAAAATCACTCGATTTAACGAATTTTTCACTATTACGATTTAGGCGAACAACAAAAGATCCGTCATATTGGACGTCTGCTGTTAATGTCATGAATAAAATATGTATATCGAATAAATTGTCTAAAAGTTACATTGCTGTAAAAAAACATAGTTGCGCGCAGCTTCATAGTTCTCAACATCTTAATAAAATCATGTCATTGATGTTCTCGCAGGGTATGTTTGCGAGTTAAGAAAAATAATTATTTCACGCTGGTGGGAAAATCACAAACATAACCGAACATAATTATCTGAAACCACGACAACTAGTAAATGGAAATGGGATTGGCGTGAAAAATAGGCAAAGCAAAATTACACCCACTGAAAGAGATGAGAAAATTGCAAAAGAGAAAGATTGGAGTCACAGATAAATGCCAACACCTGAGAAGCGCAAACGTGTTAAGCTAGCATGCATTCACGACTTACTATTAGTACATACATATGTATGTAAATTTGTATATATTTATGTAGGTACAATATATATGTATGTACAAATATAAGAAACACTGACTGAAATTGCCACAGGTGACCGCTAAGAGGTTAAGCAACAGCAAATAAACAGTACGCTGGCAACAAAATTGTAACAACAACTGTAGGAACAATGCAGACGGCGCCGAAACTGGCGGCAACATTCACAAACGACCTTTCACGAAATTTAACAAATCGACCAAGAGTCCAGCGTACGCGCCATGCTAAAGCGGCGGTGAAGGCAGATAGCAACCATACAACTAATACATACGTACACACTAGGGATGCCAAAATATCGAAATTGTGATCTCCGGTATTTCGGGATATTTTTTCAGTAATCTCGGGATTCACATTGAGTCATAACTTTTATGAATGAAAGAAAAAGTAAATATCTGAAAGCATTTAAATATTCCATGCAATAAAACTATTTAAAACTTACATATTTATTAAATTGGACAAATCTATAAGTAATACATTTTTTAAATGGTATTTAAAAAACCATGTGGTTGAGGAACGCATACATCACAAATAACAATGTAAATACCAGGTATTTTTGAAAGTAATGATTATTAAAAAAAATTTTACAAAAACATATCAAAACAAGTAAAGAAGTATAAGTTCAGCCGAAAGCGAATTTTATATACGGGCCAGGTATCAACTATAGTCGTTCCAACTTTCTTTAAACTACCTAAACGTCTATAACAGTCTTTTTTATTGTTAAGAGATTATTGTAAGTATTAACTTGGGGTAAATGAACGTCCTCAGTGATTGAAATATCGGAGTTTTCGTATATCTGAAAATTACCGTTATACGGGAAGCCGGTCAATTTCCGACCGATTTGAATAATTTTCAACGAATTGTTTTTTCGTACCGAGGATAATAAATGCACCAAGTTTGGTAGAAATTGATAAATCGGTTACCGAGATACAAATTTTTGGTCATAAGTGGGCGGAGCCACGCCCAAAATCCAAAAATTTATCATAATCTAATTTTCTGCTCAGTGGTCATTGCAATCACCGATTTTGAGTCAATTACCTTCAGTAGTTACTGATTTATCGCAGTTTTCGTGTGTCTATTAATTACCGTTATGGGGA
This sequence comes from Rhagoletis zephyria, assembly GCF_001687245.7. Lineage (NCBI taxonomy): Eukaryota > Metazoa > Arthropoda > Insecta > Diptera > Tephritidae > Rhagoletis > Rhagoletis zephyria. The sequence continues at coordinate 30,709 of NW_016162411.1, read as the reverse complement.
GTGGGCGTGGCTATTGCCCGATCGCAAAGATTTCCAACAAGTTTTTTAACTGGGCCCTAAGCAAGGCTCGTACCGCGTTTGGTAAGGATTGGTGAAGTGGCTACTAAGATACTGTAAATCACCATAAGTGGGCGGGGTCTCGCCCCTTTTCCAAAAATTACACAAAAATATTATTTCGCACCAAAATTCTACTTCACATACTAATTTTCAACAATTTGGATCCAATATGTACTGAAATATGATAATTTTGCATTTTTCGAAAATACCGTTATATGAGAAGGGGCGAGGTTAAAGTCCGATTTCGCCCATTTTCAATAGCAACCTACCTTGGATAAAGAGCAACCCATATACCAACTTTTCGTTGAGATATCTAAATTTTTGCTCGAGTTATCGTGTACACGTACAGACGAACGGACGGACGGACGGACAGAAAGACATGGCTTAATCAACTGTTCTTTTCATTCTGATTCTTTACGTATACATTTGTCTATATCTATCCCGATTCCTTTAGGCTGTTTCAAACAACCGTTATGCAAACAAAGTTATATATATATATAAAAAATTCTCTAAACATAATTGTTATACTCAATGCAGAAATGGCGACTTTTTGCAATTTTTTGCAATTCACTCGAAATTTTTAAGATGAACGATGAACGGACCTCAGATTTGTATTTACCAGGTCGAAATACTTGTCGGTAGGTGGGTGTGGTGTTAAGCATACACCCTTTTTTGTGCCAGTGTTGTTATTATTGCACTTAAAATAAGTATGTACTACGTACTAGCAGCAAAGTATTTAAAATGGAGTCTACAAATCTTGACCTGAACTTATTATATACAAAACCTGCTGATGAAAAACATTTTTCGACCTCAACACTTTAAGGCTCAACTGTTAAAATCCATTTAAAGTTAGTGACCCCTATATCCTCCACTACAAAATAATTGAACTTCTCTTACCAGCACGTCAGATAAATTATAACTTTTTCGATTTGATTAGATTGATTTAAGAAATTATGTAACTTGTTCTTAAAACTCTCTGTTTCGTTTACATTAGCGACGCTTCGAGTACTGTTTAGCGGAGCGAGAGCGAGAGGCCAGGTTTAGAGTTTCGTTCTAGTTAGAGTAGTAGAGGAGGTAGGGATTACTTTTGTTGTAAGTTTATATGTATCAAGCTCAATGAGCCCAATTGGTTTATAGATGCACACCAAGTCAACCACGCACTTCAATTGCCTGATATGCGAGAGAGAGGAAGATAGTGAGATATGCGGGCAGGCCGATGAAGCGGTAGCGCATGATGTGACCCTTTTACCATTTATTAATTGGGGGCTCCATTGGAGGAATCATGCTCTAGCTGCCGTAGGCTAATGTACAATGCGCTAGGGTTTATTCAGGAATGCATTAGTGTAGAGCCTCTGTGTGGCTTCTAAACCGTAGCTTACTACCATATCAAAAAATACTCCGGGAGTGGAGTGGGAGCGATGCTTAAAGAACCGTGTGATAACCAAGCTGGATTAGCGTTGAGCATGGCTGAAAATGCCAGCGACTTATCACTTCACTAAGTTCAGCGAAGAGATATTTGAGAATTGTATAAAAAATGCATACCCAATTAAGAACGAGCGAATTACTTTTAAACACAAGTGTGTGTGTGTGTGTTCGCTGCACTTAGTTTATGCGGGAAATGCATAAGTCGCTTAAACAAGTACATTTATTAAAATCTTCTTCAAACAAGTCTCAGGCTGCAATTTAAACGTACAGTTTCAAGGTTTTTGTTAATTGCATACAAGACGGCATTTTACAAAAATCAAAGTTCAAAATTCATAAACAAGTCTGCATTTCAAAATTTTCGTGATACCGGGATTAATGCAAGCAAATCCCGGGATTTTCAGGACCCCAAAAACACCGGAATCCCGGGATTGGCATCCCTAATACACACCAACTACAACATTGCTNCTCAGGCTGCAATTTAAACGTACAGTTTCAAGGTTTTTGTTAATTGCATACAAGACGGCATTTTACAAAAATCAAAGTTCAA
>NW_016162411.1:23816-28580 GCF_001687245.7 Rhagoletis zephyria | reverse complement strand
TTAATTGCATTCACATTTCTTTCTGTTTATGTATATATTTATGCTCAAACGTAGGCTCGGAAACTAAACCAGCAATTTACCATCAATGAGCCATTATATGCATACGTGTGTAAGTTTTTTGTGGCTTTTTCCTTCTGTGAGGGCTAACTGTTACTTGCGGGTGATACATTTGCCTTTATTTATATAGATTAACTACCTTATTGTTGATGAGAGTTGGATATGCAAATGATCATTGTTGTTTGTTATGCTTCGATAGTTTCTTTATTTCGTATGTTTCTTTGTTATTAAATACATAATTGATGAGCAAGTAAGTGGGTTGCCAGACACTTAGCCAAGTATATATTTGAAGTGGAAAAGTTTTCTGACTTTAGATAAATATTGTAATTTTCATAAGCGAGAATAATGAACACTGTTGATTTTTGTTTGAAGTAGTCCGAAGCAATACACGGACTTCGATAAAATGAATGTTTGTTTTTGTACTCCTAGTATCACCTTATATGAATTCGCCTTGAGATAAATTGTATTTTTTTTTATAGAACAGCAAAAAATGTATTTCACTTCAATAAAACATCCGAATCACGGCATCGGTGGTCGAATGAAATTCGATTCGAATGCAATACAATTAAAATTGAAAAAGCGAACTCGCTACCAAATTACGTAATCTCAAAAAATAATTTCGAATCGAATTTGATTCGATCGCCGATGCCATTATTCGGTCGCTGTATTAGTCTAATAGTAGTCTCAAATAATTACTTTCCTCAAAAAAAAAAACATGTTAATCAACATTAGATTTGGAAATGCTTAAAGTTTGAAAGTCCATCCGTTTGGCAGTCTCCGGCACAAACGTGTTACAAGCCAAGGTACATATGTATATAAAACAGTTGTAGGGATGGCAAAACAAATAAAATAATCGATTAACTAATCATATGATCAATCACAAGGCGAAAAATCAAAGAGCAATTATTGAGAAATAATAGGTTAATCGAATTTTTAAAGTCGCGGTGAGTATTCACAAAAACACGTTTCCATAAATTTCCAATTATCTCGTTAATTAGCCTTAAATAAAATAAAACCGGTATATTTAGCGGTGATGATAATTGATTATTTGCCCAAGTTTTCAAAAACAAAAGTCTGATAAGCATTTTGTTGTTGAGCGGATGCGTTTCTCGGTGGCTGTATCACCAGCTTTTGAAAAAAAGGCGCTCAGCAGGCACCGATGTACCAACTAAATGACAGTATTTTTTCGAAAGCCCGTAAAGTTTTGAGTAAACAGTTTTCATTTCCTCCCAAGCGTGGACGATATTCCGCTTTAGTTCTAGGACTTGACATTTTAAATAAAAACGTGATTAAAAGGAACCAATTTTGGCTTTAAGCTGAAAAACGGTAAATTGCAAATATCTCGAAAACATATCCATAGAAAAAGAAATTAGCTCGATTTTCGGAATCACCGAGCAATTTTATATAGGAATTGGGTAGTGGCATCCATAGAACGTGAATTTTTTTGGCTTCTTCCACCCTTTAAAAAAATAATGAACGCAGGTTCTAAAATTCAAAACTTGCCCTATTTAAAGTCGTGATACTAAGTTTGTTCCCTAGGAACGACTCGGGTAAAAGACGTTGTAAGTATGCATGTTGGTAATCTTGCGGTATTATTGGAAAATATATGAAAAACCCTGTTATAAGCCCGGCCCAACTCCGGAATACATTTTGAGCATTTAGTCACCATTTATTACCACAGGAAACAGGGTGATTGTTTGTAATGTCAGGACCCCCCAGGTCCTGTACTTATCCGATCTTCGGTGAATACCGCCCTGCACACATTGTTAAAGTGGTCAGAGGAACCCTTCACGCATAAAGATTATGCAGTAGGGGCATTTTATCATTAACAAGGGGGCCTTCAACAATGTCACTCCAGAGGCAATAGTCAAGTGTATTCATAATCTGGGAGTTGAAACTAACCTAATAAGGCTTATCTGCAGATTACTTCGTGACATAACTGTCGCAGCGGAGTGGGGGGCGCCTGCACTCAGTGCAGAGTCATTAGGAGCACTCCAAAGGTGGTGTTCTCTGTCCCCTGCTCTGAATTGCGGTTGTAAACGACCTTCGAGAGAAACTGGAAAAAGTGGGCTTTCGGTTGATTGCCTATGTAGATGATGTGGAACATTTGGTTAAGGGATGATTTCTAGACATAATCTTTGATCTCGCTCAAGGTTACCTGAACCAGATAACTAGGTGAGCGATCAACAGCGGCTATCGTGGAAGCCTAACACTAAGGAAAGGGTAAGAAAGGTGTCGGTTGCCTTGTACTGCTGTAGGGGAGCCATCGGTAAAGGGTGAGGTCTCTTGCCCAAATGAGTTCAGGGAGCCCTTTATCAGTCATCTCCACACTTTCTTGTAGACTATCGATCCTTCGCGAGGCTAAGATGGAAGCATTTTGGCTCGCAGTTCTGAACAAACACTGAGCTCTCAGGGATCAAAATTTGCCGCATTCGATATTCCGTAATCGGTACGCGGTGTTAACTTAACCCAACCTAACCTGTACTTCTTTGAGCTATTAAATAGTTGGTCACATTAGTGACAAATAATGTAATGTATGTCTTATGAGTTCTAGATTATATTACTGTTTAATATGTAATCAGCATTCGAATGTATCCAAATTACTGGTAATGAAAAACTGAATGCTGCACTTTTCTTAGGACATCGGCGTGGGAAAAATAATGCATTTTCGAATGTGAAAACGGCTGTCTTACTGATTATTTGTTCGATTACAATACATTACATTTTCCCACTGGGAAGAGTTTACAGGATGTGCTAGCTTAGGGTTTGGCGCTTCTGACTTTGCACATCGATGATGCGGGTTCGATTACTGCTGAAGTCTAGAAAAAGAAGTCTAATGAGGAGATGTCGTGATCTCCGAAATAGCAGCTATAACTTCTACCGCTAAGACTTTGTTGCTTTTTTCCATTTTTCCTAAACAACAATATTGAAATAAATATTAAGGTAAAATTTTTTTTTGCAGAACTTTATTTTACTTTTTAGGAACTCCAGAACTATTGAACAGCTACTCAGAAAAGTTTTAATTTTTTTTCAACTTTTTCGGCTTTTTTAATATTTGTTCGTCGTAATTTTGCGTAACTTTCATTTTCCTTCTCAGGTGCTCTAAAACTATTGCAGAGCTACTGAGAACAGTTTTAATTTTTATTTCTTTAAAACATTTAACTTTTACGACTTAAAACAAATATTTTTTTGGTGTAATTTTGCAGAGCTTTCATTTTCCTTCTCAGGAGCTCTAGAACTTTTCAAAAGATACTCAGGACAGATTAAATTTTTATTTTTCTCAAAAAATAAACTCTTTCGACTTTTGAAAAATAGGATTCTCGGCGTAATTTTGCAGAACTTTATTTTCCTTTTCAGGAACTCTAGAACTATTGAAGCTACCCAGCACAGTTTTAATTTATTTTTATTTTTTTCAAAAATTTAACTTTTTCGACTTTTTCGAAAAAAGTGCCTTTTCGGCGTAATTTTGCAGAACTTTTTTTCCTTCTCAGGAGCTCTAGAACTATTGAATAGCTACTCAAAACAGATTTAAGTTTTATTATTATTTTTTTTTTTTAATTTAACTTTTTCGACTTTTTCGAAAAAAAAAGTGTTTTTTCGGCGTAATTTTGCAGAACTTTTTCAGGAGCTCTAGAACTATTGAATAGCTACTCAAACCAGATTTAATTTTTATATATTTTTTTAAATTTAACTTGTTCTACTTTTTTGAACCATTTTTTTCTGCGCAATTTTGCAGAACTTTTTTTTCTTTTTCAGGAACTCTAAAATTATTTAAAATCTCCTGAGAACAATTTATATTTGCGTTTTTGTCACAGGTCGTATGCTGCGTGAATCTGGCATACACAATTTTTGAAGCAATTTTTATTTGTTAAAATATCCAGAACTTTTGTTTCTTTTCAAAAATTCTATTGAAAAGCTACTCAGAAGGGCTTTTTGGCCTTTTTGCGTCATACCGTATTTGGCACACAGAGATATATATACCTATATTCCTTTAGACTGTTACAAACAACCGTTATGTGAACAAAGTTATAACACCCTTGTGCACAAGTGCGCTCGGGTATAAAAAGGAGAAATAACAAACCGACGGCAAGGCGGCCCACGGTTCCATCTTAGCATCGAGAAAGATTGCAAAAAATTCAACCGCGGTGGGAAAAGCCAAAAAAAAGTTTTCAGAGATTGTCCCAGCAATTCGCTTTTCGGAAATAGAAGCCCTCTTTCGAAAGACAATTTACATGCAAGGTGTGACACTTGCTTTCTTAAATTTCTCAATTTGACAGCCTTTTGGAAACGTAACATGTTTTGATAAGTTTTCATTTTAAAATGTTAGCAAAAGTCATAAACAATTTCTGAGATTTCAGCAGGGATGACACGATTTGTACATTTTTACATTTGGCAACCATAAAGAGCTGTTGTCTAGGAATTTGTATCAATAATAAGTTATATACGTATGTGTATAATCTCAAATTTGTGTTTGCGCAGTAGAAACTTTATGTTATTAGATAAATATTGAATGAAAGACTTATTGCCAATTAAATCTATTGGAATTGTTAATTATTTATTTACATATATAAGGGCCTATAGGCCTATTTGTAAATACTCATATGTAAATAAACCACTTCAATTCTATTGAAGCTAACGTTGCGATCAAAACCGGAAAATCTTGAAAGTGTGAAATAAAATAATTTGCTAAACAATTTTCTCCAATTT